>NC_068447.1:22099334-22386834 GCF_023373465.1 Oncorhynchus keta | reverse complement strand
AGCTGGAGGTACTTGGACGTCCCCACTCTGTAACACACAAACCCCAAGTGTTGCACACACACAGACACGCACACATGTGTTCTGACACACTAACGAGATCAACACACTTGCCAATACACACAAAATCGTTCAGTTTCAGTACACTCCTGGCAGACCAAATGGAGGGTTATTTCAACGTGGCTCAAATGTTTGTCCCGATGGTATCTAAGAGACCGACTCCCGATGGTATCTAAGAGACTGACTCCCGATGGTATCTAAGAGACCGACTCCCGATGGGATCTAAGTGACCGATTCATTTACACCATATGTGACGCTTTTCCTTCTCTGTCTGCTTTCCCTCTCTCCCACTTCTCTCCTTCCTCCATCACTCTCTCCATCCATCTGGTTTACATTATTCACCCTGTGTACTTTATCTGCCCCACCTCTCCTCCTGCCTCACTTTCTCTTTCACTCACTACCTCCTTACTCTTCTCTGTCCTCCCTATTGCCTTCTATCGTTCAAACTTTCATCTTTTATCTATTTTTCATCTACTCTACATTGTCTCTATCCTATTCTCTCTGTCCATCTCTCCCTTTCTCTACTCCTGTGCATATTTTCCTGCCTGAGTCTACCCTGCACACCTTCTCCTCCACTTTCCATCCCGCCCTCTCTCGCCCACTCTGTCTCTGCCTCTTCCCTCCTTTGAGCCTGTTCCAGGGACTTCCAGGAAAAACTCCAGCTGCATAAATAATTCCACTTTAAATCCTCACAGGAAAAGGAAACTCAGGCACAGTCACAGCTGCCGTTGTTTTCCACCCAGGAAACTACAACATCCCAAAGCCTCCTCTCTCTACCTGTCTTGGTCGACTGTTTGGTGGTACTTGTTGTAGTTCTTTCTGGTTCAGTTGCCTTTTTCGGTTGATTGGTTGTATTTGAGGAAGTACTTCTGGGTTCTGCTTTTGTTGCCGTCTTATTGGTTGTAGTTGTGGTGGTCACTCCTAGTGTTGTGGTTCCTTGAGGCGTCACAGAATTTGGCTGTTGATTGGTGGATGCAGGGGTGATAGGTCTGGGTAACGGTGATGTCACAGTGGGGGTCTGTCCTGCTATTGGTCTGTCTGTTGGCGTAGTGGTATTATCTGATATATTACCTGAAGAAAGAGTCAAAAGACATGAAGCAGCCTCTCTGCTGACAACAACAATAATGTCATTCAAATACTACTTAAGAGTTATAACAACATGATAAAGAACTCAGTGGTTATAGCATTGTACTCAAGCTTCAGTTGTGGATGAAGGCATATTATTCCACCACTCATAGATTGAAACATATTCCTCATAAACATCATATTAGCTACCCTTTAGTTACTCACCTGTAACTACTCCTCCAATGAAGGTTGGCTGTATCACCACAGGTACGGCTGTCACTCTGTCAGGTGACTGTGTGGAGAGGATCCTATTGGCTATTGTCAGCCCAGAGAGGCGGGGTTGAACAGTGAGGCTGACCATCGGGGTAGTCTGAGCTTCGGCCATCTTGGACACCAGACCTCTGCTGAACTCTGTCTGAGCCTGTGGCCGGAACTGTGGCATCTCATCTAGTGTAGTCAACGCAACCAGTGACTCCCCCTTCACAATCACTGTAGGGACAAGTTCACTTCCTGATCCAGTTGCCGGCCAGTCATCCAAATCCTCCGGTATGATTGGTCCATCAGAAGTCCTGCCCCTTGATGTTAATCCTTCATCACCTGAGGATTTGGTGGGTGGGAGAGCCGTTGGTCCCTTTGCAGATGAAACTCCAGTTGGCTCTGCGGTTACCATAGTACCTGTCCAAGCCTCAACTGAAGTAGACTGGTTTTGGGTTGATCCACTGTTGAGTTTCTGAGAGGGGGAAAGGGGTTGACTTTGGTCTGTAGTTCTAGTGCCCATTTCCTCCCCAACCTGCCCCAGGTCAGAACCCACCTGCCCCCCACCTGCTCTCTCTGTGGGCCAATCTCTGTTGTTGACTCTGACTGGCACATCACTCTGGCCTCTGGGACGAGAGGAGGGAAAGCTGGGTTTGAGGGGTGTACTGATGACAGGGTCTGGAAGAGAAGAGGATGAGGTGGAGGAGCTAACAATCACCTGGCTGGTAGAGGGATGGAGAGAGGAGAGGAGGAAGGTGAGGGGGAGGAGGAGGGATGCAGTGGCCATGGTCTGGCTGTTGAGGGTGGTGATTTATACGGTCCGTCTGTTTGTCCGTCTGTCACACCATCCTCTTACTGAGCTCTGAAGACACAGAGAGAACAAAGAGATATGGATGAGGTTCACTCAGTGAATTTTTAAGCAATAATTTCTGAGAACCTGGGAATTATCTTGTGCCCACCCCCGACAAGGGTTGTTCTGAGGCCCGAGGCGAAGCCAAGGGCCGGGATACAGCCCTTGGAGGGGGTTGTCACACGATAATTAATGGGTTTGAAAGCATTATTGCTTTTATAAAATGGTTGCCAACATATGTATACAAATATGAATGACATTTTTTTATAACAAATATTATTATGAGTATATTTGTTTTTGTTTTTTCTGAAGGTGCTATCCAAGTAGGCTGGTTGTTAGTTATTTTCTCATGTTTTGACCCCGTTTTTTATTTTAATAATTCTATTCATTCGACGTTGCTATGCTAAACAAATCAATGGCATGTAGCTAGCTAGCAGAGATTCAATGATGGTGAGAGACAAGAACCTCAATAAATAACCATTTAATAAATATCCAATTGACCTACATAGACCGCACAGTGCTGTTAATGAATGAATGGTATTCAGAGTGTCTATGGTTCTTTCTTGGGTTAGCTACCCTACTGGAATGGGAGCGATCACATTTGTAAAATGATACATTGTTGCACAGGTTGTAGAGCCAGACTGTTGCAAACCAAATAGTAGCATGGAAAAATAATGTGTAGATGTTTTTTTCCTGAGGGAGATGAAGTTTATGAATTTCCTGCCTGGGCTGCGAGACAGTGGATTGATGACATTAACACATGATGGTATTTTGCGGGATTTGTTGTCCTACAACTTCCGCATATCAATCAGAATCCAGGATGCAAACAACCAGTTTTATGATATCAAATCAAATAAACATGTGTATTGGATGCATACACATATTTAGGCTACAGAGGGACTTATCTTTAAAAGGTAGTCCTAATAACCAAGGCTGAAGGTATCTCTAGACTAACATATGGTGCTCTATCTTTATATCTTGACAGTAAAATAAGCAAGGAGATAGACCAGATGCTTTTCAACTTTCTTTGGAGAAACGGTACCCATTACATTAGGAAAACTGTTGTAATGAACACTTATGAGAATGGTGGACTGAATTTTCTGGACTTAAAAACACAATTTTTCTCCACACAGATATTATATGTGGAATAATCGGGATATATTGTATACAAATAATTATTTGTTTTTAGAATATTGGTTCCGAAATAATATCCCATTGGTGAGCCAACTGGTAAATGCAGAGGGTCTTTACTCAGTTATAAGGAATTGTTATCACTTTACAAGGTCCCTGTAACACCTAAAGATTTTGCAATTGTTTTAGATGCCATTCCCTCAGGTGTTGCTCTGTTATTCAGGAACGTGTCAAGACCTGACCCTCAGAGCCTACCTTCTATTGACCCTGTTGACTAATCAGTAGGAAAGATTTGTTTCTCTTTTGGTCCATTCAACAACAGAGCGATACGATCCTTGTTTCAGCAGGATGTTGTATACCTTATGTCATGACTTATTGGAATGGATTTATTGATAATATCTGTTGGAAAAAAGTTTGGATGTTGCCACACACATACCTACTTGTTAACAAAATTAAGGAAGTTTCCTTTAAAATTATTCATAATTATTATCCTGCCAACCACTATATGAAGAAGTTTAAGGAAAACATAAACTCAAATAGCTCCTTTTGTAATGACCACCCAGAAATAGTGTTGCATCTTTTTTGGCATTGTATTCATGTAAGAAAACTGTGGCAAGACATCAATAGATTTATAAGATTTATAACACATTTATGAAGATTTTACACTATTGTGGAGAGATGTACTGCTTGGATTCTTTACATACGATAGAAATAAGCTGAAACATTTTTATCTAATTAATTTCATTATTCTTTTGGCCAAATTTCATATACACAAATGTAAATTTACAAACAAAAAAACATTTTCTTACCCTACAAAAAGAAATTGATCTATATTTTAAGACAGTTAAATACTCTACTAACAAAAAAGCTGTTAGAATTGTAAGTGTATGTATGTCCCTTAAGGTCCTTGTGTAATTGTAATGTGATACTGTACCCCCTAGCTCGATTGTCCATTGTATATAATCTATATATACTTATGTTCCCTCATGTACATTCTGTATTGATTTGTTGTTAATAAAACATTTTTTTAAATGTAAAAATATTACAAATCTGACTGCGCAATCCACTGTCTCATCAGCCCAACCAAGCAATTTCTAAACTTGATCTAGACATTATCTTACATTTCTTTTAGACTAACATTTAGTTTTCAACAGCTAAGATTTGTATAAACCTTGCCGTCTTTCCCTCCGACATTTGTAACAGTTTAAATATTCAAATTTGATCTTCACCTGTCCCATAGTAAAGAACGTATTGGGGGGATGGGACGAGGCAGGCAGTCAGGCAGCGTTTCTCAGCCATTCGAAATCATGAATCAGCTCACATAATTTTTATGGATATATACAAAGAAATGTAAATTGAAAAAAGGTACAACGAAACAAAGTGCAGCTAGTTTGCAGTCTTTCCAGCTTCAGTTTGAAGTGATTGTGTTAGCTGTGTTGTTGGCTAGCTCCTCTGAATAACAGAGTGTCCTGACGAGTGAGCACATTTTCTATGCCAGGCGAAATCGCGACTCAATAGCTCATTGTTATGGATGTATCCAAATAAATTTCTCTAGAAAACAACTTAAACAAATGCAAATGCTGCTGCTTTAGTGTTATTCTGGCTAAACCTTTTGACGTGACTGTAAGTTAGCAGTAGATGGTTAGCTAGCAAGCAAGGGATAAGAACATTGCCAGCCAGTATGGCAATGGAACATTTAGAACGAACGACTGGGTTGCATCCATAGATACAGAACAAAAAGACTGAACGACTGGGTCACGTCTCTAGCAACCAAACCGGTAGAACAAACGACCAACCGGCTTGGGTAGCAACCCTAGATTTGTGTTGGGACTATATCTTGTGGAAGGATGAAATCATTATTTGAATATGATGGTATCCCATTGTATAAAAGTGATAATGCCCTCGAAGCCGGTGTTTGGAGGATATATTGGCACGGTTTGCCGCCACTCGACTTTGTCTTAAGCTTAACAACAATATATCTAAAAAAAAAAGGCTTCTTTGGCATTATAAACCAACAACAATACACACAAACCTAAAAGTAAGAAAATGGAATTTAGAAATATTAGTGCGAGCAATGTCTGAGTCTGGTGTATATATACAGTTGAAGTCGGAAGTTTACATACACATAGATTGGAGTCATTAAAACTCATTTTTCAGTTTGATTTCACAGAAGTGTGATTGACTTGGAGTTACATTGTGTTGTTTAAGTGTTTCCTTTATTTTTTTGTGCATTGTAGATGGCTTCATGAGGAAGGAGAATTATGTGGATATATTGAAGCAACATCTCAAGACATCAGTCGGGAAGTTAAAGCTTAGTCGCAAATGGGTCTTCCAAATGGACAATGACCCTAAGCATACTTCCAAAGTTGTGGCAAAATGGCTTAAGGACAACAAAGTCAAGGTATTGGAGTGGCCATCACAAAGCCCTGACCTCATCCTGAAAAAAGAACTGAAAAAGTGTGCGCGAGCAAAGAGGCCTACAAACCTGACTCAGTTACACCAGCTCTGTCAGGAGGAATATGCCAAAATTCACCAAACTTTTTCTCCAAAAACCTTGTGGAAGGCTACCCGAAATGTTTGACCCAAGTTAAACAATTTAAAGGCAATGCTACAAAATACTAATTGAGTGTATGTAAACGTCTGACCCACTGGGAATGTGATGAAAGAAATAAAAGCTGAAATAAATCATTCTCTCTACTATTATTCTGACATTTCACATGACATTTCACATTCTTAAAATAAAGTGGTGATTTTTTACTAGGATTAAATGTCAGGAATTGTGAAAAACTACGTTTAAATGTATTTGACTAAGGTGTATGTAAACTTCCGACTTCAACTGTATGTAAACATTATTAAAGTAACCAGTGTTGCATTTTTAAAGTGACCAGTGTTCCATGTCTATGTACATAGGGCAGCAGCCTCTAAGATGCAGGGATGAGTAGCCGGCTAGTGATTATGTTCAGGGCCTGGTAACATACACATCACTGTCTTTGGAATAAAATTTCACTTCCGCAGAGCACACATGATTACCTCTGCATATATCATTTACACATTAACTTGGTAGAGCTCTCAGAGAAAAACACATGCAACCACATAAGCAGCATACACGCATGTACATATTATGCAATGCAAAGCGAGAGGGGCCAATACAGCATCAGAGGTATAGGGATATGTTTGTATCTCTCTGGCGTACTTGGGTTCATAGATATGGTCTTTGTGTGAATCTCTCTCTTTCTTTATTGAGGAGTTTTTGTATAGCATGTGTGTGTGTATGTGTATGTGTGTGTTTGTGTGCCTATATAGAGAGGTGTTTATAGCTGTTCTGCTGTGCTGACTCAGAGGGCATGTCACAGAATTCTCCCAGAGGTCCAAGCAGCATGACAGCAGCACGCACATAGAGGGGTGTGGTGTCGTGTATAGTTACAGTGAGTCATTGACCCACACGTACATGCACACACACACATATGCACGTACACACACATATGCACGCACACACACATATGCACGCGCACACACACACATATATGCGTGTACACACACACACATATATGCGTGTACACACACACACACACACACACACACACACACACACACACACACACACACACACACACACACACACACACACACACACCGGACTTAGGCCCACACCTTAAGCTGTATAATGCAGAAAGCATGCAGAATGATCAGAGCAAAGAAGCACAGATGGTTTCACTCCTCCAAGGCAGATGAGCACTATCTCTCTATCTTTATTTTTCTCTTTCTCATTGGCTTCTTCTTCTATGTGGACTATCTCTTTTTATTTCTCCCAGCCTCTTTATACAGTTTCTCTATACCTATATTACTAACACCATCCTCTGTTCAACTGAACCACCTGGACAAGAGGAACTCCTACGTGAGAGTGCTGTTCATTGACTATAGCTCAGCGTTCAACACCATAGTGCTCTCCAAGCTCATCACTAAGCTCAGGACCCAAGGGACTAAACTACTCCCTCTGTAACTGGATCCTGGAATTCCTGACAGGTCGACACACTGTCGCTCAACACAGGGGCCCCTCAGGGGTGCATGCTTAGTCCCCTCCTGTACTCCCTGTTCACCCATGACTGTGTGGCCGCGCATGATTCCAACACCATCATTAAGTTTGCTGACAACACAACGGTGGTTGGCCTGATCACTGATGACGATGAGACCGCCTTTAGGAAGGAGGTCAGTCACCTGGTAGTGTGTTGCCAGGACAACAATCTCTCCCTCAACCTCAGCAAGACAAAGGATCTGATCGTGGACTAGAGGAAACGGAGGGCCGAGCATGCACCCATCCACATCGACTAATCGAGTGGGTCGAGACCTTCAAGTTCCTCGGTGTCCACATCACTAAGGAATTTTCATCGTCCACACACACCAACACAGTCGTGAAGAAGGCACGACAACGCCTCTTCCCCCTCAGGAGTCTGAAAACATTCACCATGGGCCCTCAAATCCTCAACATGTTCTACAGCTGCAACATTGACAGCATCTTGCAGAATACAGTGTTTGGTTTCCACCTGACAAAATGGCACCGATCTCATCCAAAAAGTTGACTCAAGTTCGCCAAAAAAGCACCTAGAAGCACCTGATGATCATCAAGACTCTTGGAAGAATGTTCTATGGACAGATGTAAAAAATATGACTTTGTGGGTGACAAGGGTCCCATTATGCCAAGCAAAAAACAAACACTGCATTCCACAATAAGAACCTTATACCAACGGTCAAGCATGGTGGTGGTAGCGTGATGGTTTGGGGATGCTTTGCTGCCTTGGGACCTGGACGACTTGCCTTAATTAATAGAAGGAATCATGAATTCTGCTCTGTATCAGAGAATTCTACAGGAGACTGTCAGGCCATCCGTCAGTGAGCTGAAGCTGAAGTGCAGCAGGGTCACAATAATCAAAAACACACAATCAAGTCTACATGAAAATGGTTAAAAAGTAAAACATTTGAAGTTTTGGAATGGCCTAGTCAAAGTCCAGACCTAATCCCAATTGAGATGTTGTGGCAGGACTTGAAGCGAGCAGTTCATGCTTGAAAACCCACAAATATCGCTGAGTTAAAGTAGTTCCACATTGAAGAGTGGGCCAAAATTCCTCCACAGTGATGTGAGAGACCGATCAACAACTACAGGAAGCGTTTGGTTGCAGTCATTGCAGCTAAAGGTGGCACAATAAGTTATTGAGTGTAAGGGGGAATTACTTTTTCACACAGGGGAATTGGGTGTTGCATTAACATTGGGTGTTAAATTAAATAAATAAAATAAGCATTCATTTATTTTGTTATTTGTAAACTCAGGTTCCCTTTATCTAATATAAGGTTTTGGTTTAAGATCTGATAACATTCAGTATCACAAATATGCAAAAAAAGAGAAAATCAGAAAGGTGGCAAATGCTTTTTCACAGCACTGTATAATATACATATCTGTCTCAATTACCTCATACCCCTGCACATCCAAATAACAAATCAACTCGGTACTGGCACCCCATGTATACAGCCAAGTTATCGTTACTCATTGTGTATTTATTCCTTGTGTTATAATTGATGTATTGTGTATCTTTTTTTCTCTGTGCATTCACTCCAGGTCTGAATCAATAGCAGTAACATTGGCTGAAGGTGATGCAGTAGAAGACAGTGAACAGGATGCTCATACAGTACATGATCACACAATCCTATCAATCATAGTAAAACAGTCTGTCTAATCCTCATACAGTCATAATGTCTGTCTGTCTTGACCAGGTGTGGGCTATTGAGTCAGAGGATGAGGTAGTGACTGAGGGGGATGTTTTTCATAAGACCAGGGGTGAGCTTCTCTGGTACCAAGGGCATCTGGGTGTGGAACACAGCACCAACACACCTGATCAAACTAATGGCTGGGTTTAAGCAGGTGTATTAAATTAGAGCTGGGCTGAAACAAAAGCATGCCCAACCTGCTGCTCTCCAGGATCAGAATAGCTCACCCCACTTATCAAAAACACTCCCCTTCCTTCATTCTGGCATCCGCTAACTCAAAATCCCATCCCCTACCCATGCAACCAGTTACTGTAACTCAGACTACCCATGGAAACTACCCATGGCACAGATCTAGGACCAGCTTACCCTCACCAAATCCTAACGTTAACCCTTAGAGAAGAAAACAAAACACGGATCAGTATCTCGGGCAACTTCATCCTACTCCTTATGAGTCATTAATTCCCCTTCTATACCAATGCCTCATTCTCTTAAATCACAGAAGAACAAACATATGTGTGCTAATCCTGACATGTGTGTGTTCTGCTCATGAACAATATGTGTGTGAAGTGCTTATGGGAGTGACATATGTGAGTAAGTATGTGTAAGGACACCGTGTGTATGTGTGTGTGTGCAGGTGTGTACACCATCATGGGAGAGTGAGCATGTGTGAGAAAATCTATGGGTACACGTGAGGAATTTAAATCTTAAAAGGGGCAATCTGCAGTTCAAACAATAACAAAGTTATCCCGCCACTGTTTCAGTAAACAGCTGAGGGATAGGGCTGGAGAAAAATTGAACCACTCTCAAATTCAAAGACCGAGCTATGGGCTCCCGAGTGGCGCAGCGGTCTAAGGCACTGCATGTCAGTGCTAGAGGCGTCACTACAGAGCACAATTGGCCCAGCGTCGTCCAGGTTAGGGTTTGGCTGAGGTAGGCCGTCATTGTATATAATAATTTGTTCTTAACTGACTTGCCTAGTTAATTAAAGGTTACTTTTTAAAAATAAAAACATTTAAATGCAAGGACTAATCATCTATGATATCAAAATTATAATTTTGACCACATGGTGTTTGTTTACAATTACATTATTTAACAAAGAGTAAAACAAGTTCATAATTCTGGTTCTGATGGGGTATGACAGCTGAACTAAGTTCATGAGGCATTTATAAGTTATATTCTACAAGAATCTGTCACGTGTGCTGCCACTCCGGCCTCTAGGTCACCAGGCTGCTGATTATTGCGCACACCTGTCACAATCTTCCCGCGCAGCAGCGCCTCATGACACTCACCTGGACTCCATCACCTCCTTGATTACCTGCCCTATTTATGTCACTCCCTTTGGTTCCTTCCCCAGGTGTTATTGTTTCTGTTTCAGTTTCATGTCTGTGCGTTGTTCGTGTGTTCTTGTTTTATATTATTTTTCATTCATTTATTAAATAATTTACTCCCTGAACTTTCTTCCCAACTCCCAGGGCACACATTATAAAATCAATGGCAATATTTCATGAATTGAAAAGTCACAAAACACATGTAGCAATCACAGATTGTCCCTGTAACTGAGATCTTGCTAATAGCTTGTGATGCTCAAATACTCCCATATAGATGTTAAAGAAAGCTGAGAAAACAGACTAAGAAAGACAGAGAAATTTATGGATTTAGGGCAGGATAGTGAGAGAGAAGCACAGAGAAAGAGAGCGTAAGTAAGAGGTATAAGTCTCCATCTCCACCTCGTCACAGTAGTTTTGCTGTTTATTTTCTTTCTCCCACTCAACCATCTCTTTCTCCCAGACTCCAGCCTTCTGTTGGCCAATCCACCTCCGATGAATCACTTTGTTTTACCCCCCCCCCTCCCCCTTTCACCCCCTTCCCTCGCTCTGGCGGTGTTATTTCAACATGGTTGTATTGTACTCCTGCGGGAGGAGATATAGGGCAGTGAAGATAGAGAGATAAACAGAAAAGAAAATGAGAGAGGGAGGAGGGTTGGGAGAGATGCATGGAAAATGGTGATGATAGCTATATAACGAAGCAGACAGTGGAAGGTACAGAGAGGGGGAGTGGAAAGTATGGAGAAAGAAAGGAAAATAAACGATAGACAGAGAGAGGGAGAGGGTGAGGTGAGCATTAGGGATATGATGAAGCAGAGAATGTGGGCGGCAGAGAGACAAGGTTTCAGGGGAAACTGACTCAGTGATGCTGGTATGTCTTGACCATAGCAAATTAGTCTGTGTGTATGTGATTGAGTGAAAAGTAAAGTAACAGAGACAGGAGGGGATAGAGAAACTGTGAGGGGGCTAGAAGTGTGTACAGTTTCTAAAGTTGTGATGAGGTGTGTGTCAAGATGTCACTCTGGGCAGCCTGGAACACAGTGGAACTGAGCCATCTCACCTTATCACAGGGTAAAACTAGCAACCTGGCAGTTGACTTTAAACAAACTGACAGATGAAAAATGGGCCTACAAAAACCATTGCCCCTCGATGGTAGTCTTACTACTGCAATCACAGTTCAGCCAGTGTGAGTGTGTGTGTGCGTAGGTGGTGGTCCTGATTTAAGACACTGAGGGCCCTTAGCCAAATGGGATACATAGAGAGGAGAAACACCCTGCTGCTTTATCTGAATCACTGTCAACATGAATCTCTCTCTATCTCTGTCTCTGTCTCTTTCTCTGTCTCTCTCTCTGTCTGTCTCTCACTCACACACACACAATACTACAGCTTCTGTGAGTGTCTTGTGTCTTTCTGTGAATATCTGTAGAGGGCAAATGGGTGCAGGGAGGAGGAGGGTATTTATATCCTGAGATCTGCCCCTTGAGGCAGAAGAACACTAAGTGAGGGGCAATGGAATGGAGGAGGGGGGTATGCCGTCACTCTCACAATAACGTCTTTATCCATCTACAGGAAGGCCTTAGGACAATATAATATAGTAGAACAACATGCAACAAGCTGCGGATTGCCATATATACAGATATGTATTGCATGACACCACTACTACAAGTAAAGTTACACTTCTCTCTGTTTGTAACACTTCTATTACCGTAACTGGACTGCTAATGATAATACTATTGATTCTACTAATATCAGGTGCAAAAATGAAACAGGTGCAAAGCAAACCCTTATTTCCAAAAAAGAATGGCTTCCAAAAACCACAGGCAAATATCAGGAATTGTAAAGTTAATTCCTTAAGCTCAAACTAAACTGAACCTCAACCAAGCCACATAATCATAGCAAGCCAAAATACCTCTACACTTCTGAAAGAAATCTCTGTTCCAGATTCAACTGAAATTACCACATTTCATAGCCACTTTTGACCTACACATTGCCCAGACTGACATATATATATGCACACACACACACACACACACACATGCGCACACACACACACACTCACACAAACAAACTCTTTCACTATATTTCTTGCACACACACACATTTATGCCAGATTCCAGAGAGTCTGAGCATCTTAATTTGAGTGAATATTTCCAGAAACAGACACTATCCTGTTTGTGGACAGAGGGATCGCTGAGTTCTCCCCAGCAATCACCAGTCTGAACGGTGACATACTGGCCTTCATGCATGTGTGTCTGCATGTGTGTGTGTGTGTGTGTGTGTGTGTGTGTGAGTGAGTGAGTGAGTGAGTGAGTGAGTGAGTGAGTGAGTGAGTGAGGGAGGGAGGGAGGGAGGGAGGGAGGGAGGGAATGGGAGTGACTGTGGGGTCTCGAATGTCAAGGTGGCCCTCTAATAAACAGGATTAAAGAGTCAGACTGAATTACGTTAGAACAGGAAGGCCGGAAGTGGAGAATGACAGAAAGAATGGAAGAAAGAGACAGAAAAATAAAGTTGAATCTGGAGAATGAGAGAGTGGGAAACAGAGGGGCAGAGAGAGAGGAGAGGTAAGAGAGAAATAATGATCAACGAACTGATAGCATACATGCGGAGAGAGAGGTTGAGAGAGTGAGAATAATAGGGGAGGTTTATAGCTCAGAAACAGATAGAGAAAGAGAGACAGAAATAGAGCACTCTATACAGATATGCCATGGAGGGACACTGAGCGGTTCCAAAGTCCAACAGAACAGTTAAAGCGGCAGTGCAGTCAAAAACTAAATTCTTCCTGTGTTTTATATATAATTCCACATTATGAGGTTGGAATAATACTGTGAAATTGTGAAAATTATGATAATGCACATTTAGTGTAAGTTCTGTTTTAATTAAAAGACTGCTTGAAATTTCAGCTTGTTTTGCTCAGTGGAGTTTTTGGATTTAGGTTAATAGACCAATAACAAAGAGTTAGCCCTCCTCTCTTCCAATAACAGCTAGTTACACATCTCTTCCATTCGGCTCCTCCAATTAGACACCTTTCTCAGACCTCTCCCAGACAGTCCTAGCAGAATTCTTGCTTGATAAATTGCATTTAGTTATTTTTGTTTATTTTTGACCATTTTAATTGAAACAATCATAGTAATGTACTTTATTGTTACCCAGAAATGATTTGATATTTAGATAAAAATGGATGCAGTGGACCTTTAAAGTATTACTGCATTACCCTCAGCTTAAGGTACCTATGTATGGCCTATAAGAGTGCCATGTAGGGGAGAGGTGAGTGTGTGTGTTTGTGGTATGTATGTATGTATGTATGTATGTATGTATGTATGTATGTATGTATGTATGTATGTATGTATGTATGTATGTATGTATGTATGTATGTATGTATGTATGTATGTATGTATGTATGGGGTAAAAGAGGTTAGAGGGGGTCTATATGATCCTTAAGATTCCACCATCTTGCAGGAATGTAAACAAACCACTCACTATCAAACCAGACCATCCCTCCTATGACACACACACATACACACTAACTTACTAATTTATTCCCAACAACTCTGATTACCTGTAGCGCACTATCTCTGTCTCAATACCTTGATGAGAAAACATATAGTTATAAATACATTAAGTGTTTAAAGGATCCAATGATAAGCACAACATGCAGTATTTGTGATAACTGTCATGATAAGTTACCTCCAAAATGAATTCATAAATACCTGGTGAAAGGAACTCCATTAAACCTATAAACACACGATCATGAAACCTCTATTCAGCCATGCACTAAAGGTAGTTGACCCTGACCCTCTGTCAGGGGCTATAACCCTGTCCAATGTGACTTGGACCACACAGAAGGGTCACATGAAAAGCCTTAGAGACATGTCCATTGGTCCACTGGGTTGGGCTTGTTATTGTGGCTACAGAACCAATCATCTGACTCCTGCCTTCATGTTTTGACCTCTGGATGAGGTGGACACCCAACTACATCGGAGGCAGACATCTTCTCTGATGTTCTGCCTCTTCTGAGACAGGCCACAGTTCAAAGGCCAAGATTGACTCTGACAGGGAGGTATTTTAACTGCAGTTAGACACCCACTCACGCATGAACACACGTACAGACACACAAAGGTCAAATACAGGTTGCCTTTGTAACACTAATGAGCAGAGCATACAGAGGATCATGGAACCCCAAAAACACATTTGTGAATACCAACACTATAGTTCAGATGTAAATACAGACAGAGCAGATACACACACAGAAAACACACCCTGATTGGCAGACTCTTAACTGATGATAAGAGCTGAGAGTAGTGGAATAGTGAGGAGGCTGTCCATCCAAAGTACTCTTATAATCTCCACCGGTGCAGCCAGAAGAGGACTGGCCACCCCTCAGAGCCTGGTTCCTCTCTAGGTTTCTTCATAAATTCCTGCCTTTCTTGAGTTTTTCCTAACCACTGTGCTTCTACATCTGCATGGCTTGCTCTTTGGAGTTTTAGGCTGGGTTTCTGTATAAGCACTTGGTGACATCTGCTGATGTAAAAAGGGCTTTATAAATACATTTGATTGATTGATGAGTCATCCATACGGATCACTTTCCCTGTAGAATGTTACACTATCCACAGCATAATGTCAGATCACAAGTTCTGTGATCTACGCATTTTGCAGTCTTTTGTTTTTGGTTCTAGGTTTTGTTCTCTGTTCTGTCTGCTCTATGTTCTGCCTGCTCTGTGTTCTGTCTGTTCTGTATTCTGTCTGTGCTCTGTTCTGTCTGTGGTGTGTCATAGTGCTTGGTCAGTAGGTTTTGGGGTTTTGCTTGTGAGTGATGTTTTCTGTCGGGTAGCCTTTTTGTTCTTGAAGGTTTTGTCAGTCAGATATGGACAATTCAACAGTAACAGTTATATGGTTTGGTTACATTTTCAATCGTTAGTTTTTGTTTGACATCAATTTTAAAGTCTCAACATCATTATTTTACCCTGGAATTGCCCATATGTGAACTATCTGTCCTGCTGTTGATGGGTGATCTGTGTGCCCTGTGCACTTTACTATCTGGAGAGGATTTCCCTCACACTATCCTGCCAGCTTCACACCCTACTCTGGCCTAACATATGACAGAACGATAAACTCTTAACAGATGAAACCATAAAAGTTTGCTTTGATATCCCATACCTTCAAGGTGGTCTGGAGTGTATGGCCTGCACGTGCCCCTTCCAAAAGCCTCTTTCTCTAAGATACGAGTAGGTATCAAAGCAGGCAGTAAATCCTCCCGGAGAAAAATGCTGTTCTTGGGTTTGACATTCTGTTGTTCTATTCGGTGGATCGACGTGTTTTTGTTTCTCTTTGCAATCCAAGTGGTCTGGCAGGGCTCTGTGTTCAAGCCATTAGTTCTTTGGAGCAGTTTGCCGCCCGTTACGATCCAGATTCGCAGTGGCACGCCCCCCTCTCTCCCTCGCTCAGCTGGATCCAACTCCGGCTGCCTGTTGAAGTCCTGATGAGAAACAGGTGAATCTAGATTCTCCAACGGCCCCATACGCCTACCATCTGCCTCGGGCCTTGGTTGGGCAACCCTTGTAAACACTCACAAACACAACACGCGTGCCAGTTTTGAGGACAGACCTCAGGCGCACTTTCAAATGAGCAGGCTAAACACACAGAAGCACTAATGAGGTTTGTTGTGTGCCCATGAACGTGTTGCTTGCTCTTTCAATGAACACTAAACTATTTGAATAATCGTAGTCCACGTCCAGAATCGAGATTTCAATAATCCCCTTATTGCGTGTGTCCAAATTGAACCCTTCTCCTCTTTCCGATTGTAAATTGGGGATCTGGGTATGTCATGTAATTAAACATGAGTAGGTCGTCGTGAGTAGAATAGTCTGGTGGTGTAGCCTATCTGGTATCATCGCATCATTGGGAAGAGAGGCTCGTCTTTCCTACCCGTTCTTTCCATACGACAGGCTACAGAATTGACGATGCTGCCAATCTTCGCAACTGGTTTAGAATTTCCGCAGCAGCCTGTGTGCCCACGGTCCCCGCCTGCTTTTAGCCTCTTTCACAGATTACCAACAATATAAAAACGACTGCATGCAGCAACCACATAAATATTTAAAGTTCGACTTTATTCATTCATTGACAGGATATGGTATACATAGCGCACCATAGGCCAAAATGTATAATACATTTATAATAAAAACGCTATATGAATATGGTATATTTAAGCGCACAGGTCACATATGGATCATTCATAGCCTGCAGGCATATCGCATCGTCTTCGTTCATACAGTTTTAATGTAGGCTATTCCCATACTCGCCTTTCTTCATTCAAAACCTACCTGCGCTCATATGTCCTGTCCTCAGATATGACGTCGTATGCATCCGATTATGACTCCGGCATATAGCAGCGGGCACGGATGCGTATCCACAGCCTCCGGTCTCGCGCTTCCACCTCTGGTGAGCCGCAAACTATATAGGCTAAAATACAGAAAGTCAGTCTTCTGTCGATATTGACTTAGACTACCTCAGTCAGTTCTCTCTACGATAAACCAAACCAGCAGGAGCAAGCACGGGAACTCACGCCCCTTTAAAATTGCTCCATCTCTCTCTCCCTCCCTTCCCTCTCTCTCTCTCTCTGGCTCACATGCGGATCAACACGATTACCTCCAACCGCCCGAAGCGGTTACTATTACACAACTGATCTGCTCAAGCACCGAGACCCCGGGCCCACCAACAAATTAGCCGATATTTAGATTCCAGCCTTACATGATGGGATGAATACGGACGTTTTTATTCCACTCAGTCAGAATATTGATTTTCACTCTCTCCCCCCTTCTTGTGCGCTCTCTCTCAACGAAACGATAAAATGTCAGGTCTTTCTTTTGTTATCTTTCAACCTTTTTTATTATTATTAATAATTACATTCTGTTTTTACGTATTTTATATTATCAGCATCTGGTAATGCGACTGTAAGACTGCATGATGAGAGTGATAATATTGACATGGTGTGATAAAATAGTTCTGAAGCCAGCTATTTAACCTCTAGGATTGTCAGATTCTGACCTTCAGTTCAGAGAGGTTGTTGCAGTAAATGAAATAGTTATGAGCTGCTGCTGCCACCCCAGTAGTTAGGAAGTCATAAAACATAATGTGAAAGCTGGCTTGACACCTAACTGTTCCAGCTACAAGGAGAAAGGCTTGTTTGTATATGAAGAGAACCCCAACCTGAGGTAATGTCTAACTACCAACTAAGGCAGGTTGAGAATGGTGCAGGCCAGGAGAGACAAAGGGGTTGGAACAAACTGCGTTCTCATAGTGAAACTCTACCCTCCTCCTCCCCTTTCTTTCAGTCTTGGAGGGGAGAGAGGCAGGCAGGGCTGTTGGTATTTCCCTGTGCCAAGCTCTGCACCCTGGCTCCATGCCACCCTACCCCCCCTCCCCCCAAACCTTCCGAGGATGGGTGTGTCCAGGTGATTCAGGGAGAGCCTAGGGACTGCTTAAAGGAGCAGGGGAGTTACAGATGACACACACACACCTGTAGTCATACAGCTGTGTTTATCAGTGTTTACCTAAGCTGTCCATGGACTCTGTGTCAACAGTGTTCTATTCAGCGCAGGTTTTTTTAAACAGTGATAAGAGTAGACCCTCACCCTTCCTCTAGTCCTCCAGGCTGAACTACATTATCTGTCCTGCTGCACCCCGAATACAAGGCCTGTGTACATGTACTATCCACAATGCCAGGCAGTGTTCCACTGCCACATAGACTGTAAACAAGCAACCCATACACACAATGCTGAAGACTTCAGAAGGAAGTCACAGATAATCAATTGACTCCCATGTCTAAGTGATGCTCTCTCTCTCACACACACACACACACACACACACACACACACACACACACACACACACACACACACACACACACACACACACACACACACACACACACACACACACACACACACACACACACACACACTACTGCTCCGAGAACAAGGACCTAAAATACACTGTTTAGCTCTAAGGATTTTCCTAGGACCATTACATTAGTACTGAGCCAGCAACAGAGACAGAGAGGCTTGGGGTGAAGAGTGCAAATGACATTCAAAACGCAGAGAGACAGGAAACAAACAAACTCAGACAAATCCTCCATCAATTTAAGCAGCTACAAAAGATTGCTCATAGCTTCACAGCTGCCCGGACAGACAAGGCAATCGCACGCATCATTTAGGTTGTTATAAAATACTTTGGAATAGTTACTATTTATTATATCCACAGCATTTTTTCTCTCCAATCAAACACAAGAGTTGCATTTATGAATGTGTCTGTGAGACAATGACTGTGTGTGTTTCTGCCTCTTTGTCTCTGACCCTCAATTATGTTGACAGTGTGGAAGATAGAGACAGTCAGAAAAAGTTCAATGGAACAGAATTTCTCGTAAGATTTCTGCAAGCAAGCTACTTGAAAGTGATGCTTACGTCTTTTCAGGTTGTAAATGTGTAGTATGAAAACTTGTGACCATGTACAGTATGTGTTTTAATGTATGATTTAATTTGAATGACTCCTACAGCCTGCAATGCATGTGCTTGCTACGCTATAGGAATGACCACAGCACATAAAGGCTACGCTTTAGGAATGACCACAGCACATAAAGGCTACGCTTTAGGAATGACCACAGCACATAAAGGCTACGCTTTAGGAATGACCACAGCACATAAAGGCTACGCTATAGGAATGACCACAGCACATAAAGGAAACCCTATAGGAATGACCACAGCACATAAAGGCTACGCTATAGGAATGACCACAGCACATAAAGGCTACGCTTTAGGAATGACCACAGCACATAAAGGCTACGCTATAGGAATGACCACAGCACATAAAGGAAACCCTTTAGGAATGACCACAGCACATAAAGGAAACCCTTTAGGAATGACCACAGCACATAAAGGCTACGCTATAGGAATGACCACAGCACATAAAGGAAACCCTTTAGGAATGACCACAGCACATAAAGGAAACCCTTTAGGAATGACCACAGCACATAAAGGCTACGCTATAGGAATGACCACAGCACATAAAGGAAACCCTATAGGAATGACCACAGCACATAAAGGCTACGCTATAGGAATGACCACAGCACATAAAGGCTACGCTTTAGGAATGACCACAGCACATAAAGGCTACGCTATAGGAATGACCACAGCACATAAAGGAAACCCTTTAGGAATGACCACAGCACATAAAGGAAACCCTTTAGGAATGACCACAGCACATAAAGGCTACGCTTTAGGAATGACCACAGCACATAAAGGAAACCCTTTAGGAATGACCACAGCACATAAAGGAAACCCTTTAGGAATGACCACAGCACATAAAGGCTACGCTTTAGGAATGACCACAGCACATAAAGGAAACCCTTTAGGAATGACCACAGCACATAAAGGAAACCCTTTAGGAATGACCACAGCACATAAAGGCTACGCTTTAGGAATGACCACAGCACATAAAGGCTACGCTATAGGAATGACCACAGCACATAAAGGCTACCCTTTAGGAATGACCACAGCACATAAAGGCTACGCTTTAGGAATGACCACAGCACATAAAGGCTACGCTATAGGAATGACCACAGCACATAAAGGCTACGCTTTAGGAATGACCACAGCACATAAAGGAAACCCTATAGGAATGACCACAGCACATAAAGGTTACGCTATAGGAATGACCACAGCACATAAAGGAAACCCTATAGGAATGACCACAGCACATAAAGGAAACCCTATAGGAATGACCACAGCACATAAAGGCTAAGCTTTAGGAATGACCACAGCACATAAAGGCTACGCTATAGGAATGAACACAGCACATAAAGGCTACGCTTTAGGAATGACAACAGCACATAAAAGCTACGCTTTAGGAATGACCACAGCACATAAAGGCTACGCTATAGGAATGACCATAGCACATAAAGGAAACCCTTTAGGAATGACCACAGCACATAAAGGCTACGCTTTAGGAATGACCACAGCACATAAAAGCTACGCTTTAGGAATGACAACAGCACATAAAAGCTACGCTTTAGGAATGACCACAGCACATAAAGGCTACGCTTTAGGAATGACAACAGCACATAAAAGCTACGCTTTAGGAATGACCACAGCACATAAAGGCTACGCTTTAGGAATGACAACAGCACATAAAAGCTACGCTTTAGGAATGACCACAGCACATAAAGGCTACGCTTTAGGAATGACCACAGCACATAAAGGAAACCCTATAGGAATGACCACAGCACATAAAGGAAACCCTATAGGAATGACCACAGCACATAAAGGCTACGCTATAGGAATGAACACAGCACATAAAGGCTACGCTATAGGAATGACAACAGCACATAAAAGCTACGCTTTAGGAATGACCACAGCACATAAAGGCTACGCTATAGAAATGACCACAGCACATAAAGGAAACCCTTTAGGAATGACCACAGCACATAAAGGAAACCCTTTAGGAATGACCACAGCACATAAAGGCTACGCTATAGGAATGACCACAGCACATAAAGGCTACGCTTTAGGAATGACCACAGCACATAAAGGCTACGCTATAGGAATGACAACAGCACATAAAAGCTACGCTTTAGGAATGACCACAGCACATAAAGGCTACGCTTTAGGAATGACCACAGCACATAAAGCCTACGCTTTAGGAATGACCACAGCACATAAAGGAAACCCTTTAGGAATGACCACAGCACATAAAGGCTACGCTTTAGGAATGACCACAGCACATAAAGGCTACGCTATAGGAATGACCACAGCACATAAAGGCTACGCTTTAGGAATGACCACAGCACATAAAGGAAACCCTTTAGGAATGACCACAGCACATAAAGGCTACGCTATAGGAATGACCACAGCACATAAAGGCTACGCTTTAGGAATGACCACAGCACATAAAGGAAACCCTATAGGAATGACCACAGCACATAAAGGAAACCCTTTAGGAATGACCACAGCACATAAAGGAAACCCTATAGGAATGACCACAGCACATAAAGGCTACGCTTTAGGAATGACCACAGCACATAAAGGCTATGCTATAGGAATGACCACAGCACATAAAGGAAACCCTTTAGGAATGACCACAGCACATAAAGGCTACGCTTTAGGAATGACCACAGCACATAAAGGCTACGCTTTAGGAATGACCACAGCACATAAAGGCTACGCTATAGGAATGACCACAGCACATAAAGGCTACGCTATAGGAATGACCACAGCACATAAAGGCTATGCTTTAGGAATGACCACAGCACATAAAGGCTACGCTTTAAGAATGACCACAGCACATAAAGGCTACGCTATAGGAATAACCACAGCACATAAAGGAAACCCTATAGGAATGACCACAGCACATAAAGGCTACGCTATAGGAATGACCACAGCACATAAAGGCTACGCTTTAGGAATGACCACAGCACATAAAGGAAACCCTATAGGAATGACCACAGCACATAAAGGCTACGCTATAGGAATGACCACAGCACATAAAGGCTACGCTTTAGGAATGACCACAGCACATAAAGGAAACCCTATAGGAATGACCACAGCACAAAGGCTACGCTATAGGAATGACCACAGCACATAAAGGAAACATTTACATTACATTTAAGAGAAACCCTATAGGAATGACCACAGCACATAAAGGCTACGCTATAGGAATGACCACAGCACATAAAGGCTACGCTATAGGAATGACCACAGGAATGTGTATAGTGTGAATGGGAAAATGTGTTGCTGTGTGTTTAGCATATGACAGGGGAATTACCCAGCTACGTTCCCTGGCTAACGAGATTACAGTAATCTGGTCCTATCACTGGGCCTGTTTCAGCTGACAGCCTAAAATCACCCAAAAGGCCCCAATGAGTCACCAGCCCAACACAGGAGTCCATCTGTCTGCCTGTGCGATATACGAGAGAATATCTACACTGAGTGTGAAACATTTTAAGGACACCTGGGCTTTCCATTACTTAGACTGACCAGGTGAAAGCTATGATCGCTTATTGATGTCGCTTGTTAAATCCACTTCAAATCAGTGTAGATGATGGGGAGGAGACAGGTTAAAGACGGATTTTAAAGCCTTGAAACAATTGAGACATGGATTGTGTATGTGCGCAATTCAGAGGGTGAATGGGCAAGGCAAAAATATTTAAGTGCCTTTGAATGAGGTATGGCAGTAGGTGCCAGGCACACCGGTTTGTGTCAAGAACTGCAAAGCTGCTGGGTTTTTCATGCTCAACAGTTTCCCATGTGTATCAAGAATGGCCCACCACCCAAAAGATATGAAGCCAACTTGACACAACTGTGGGAAGCTTTGAAGACAACATGGGCCAGCATCCCTGTGGAACACTTTCAACACCTTGTAGAGTCCATGCCCCAACAAATTTAGACTGTTCTGAGGGCAAAATGGGGGGGGGGTTGTTCACTCAGTGTCCATGTGTCTCACATGGAAATGTATATCAGAGAGAGAGAGAGAGAGAGACAGAGAGACAGAGAGAGAGAAAAAAAGAGAAAGAGAGAGAGAGTGAGAGAGGGATAAGGATTGACAGAGAACGAGAGGACCACTGGGAGAGACAGAAGGATAACCTAAGCCATATTATAGACACAGGGAGAGATAGAGAACATGACAGACAGATAGTTAGAGGGGTACAGTACATGCTTCAGGAGGTCTAGAAACAAACATGGTTTGCTTTCCGGCACACTTGAAGCCATAAGTGTTCTTTGTGAAATGTCCTTGAGCTGAGAGAGGGAGTTTGTCGGTCTGAAAACACAGAGACAAACAGTCACACAGAAATTCACAGCCTCATGTTAGCAAACATACCAGTAGTCAGACACAAACAGTCAGGCAGGCAGTAGATCACACACCTTCCTGGAACAATGAGGTAGATGCATACCATTAGGACTTCTAGACTGAAACTCAATGGAAAAAACGCTGTCCTGCCAGGAAGCCAAACACATCTACCTCTAAATCAGAACAGATCTTTCCTTCCAAAGAAAGGCATGTAAATAACACTGCAGCAGCAGGATAAAAGCAATCAGATTAAGACCCATATTAATTTCATTGATGTGATAAACCCATGTTTATTAGCCCTAGCTCAGGCTTCTCATATGCTAATGTATAACCACAGAGGAGTCAGTGGGGAGCTTAGCACCAAAATACCTCCACTGGCTCCGGCCTCTCTCTGGTTGTCTAGACACTCAGGGATAATCCCCCACTCTGGGCCCCGAAAAGAGAGATCTGTATAGGGGTCGCTCTCCCTCTCCCTCAGTCTCCCCCTCTCCCTGCACCAGCATTGGGTTTCATCAGATCTGGAAGGACAAGAGGGGTGTACCCCATTCCAGTCTCTGTACAGTATGATACTATACACATCTCAGTGTCTATTTAACAGAGGAAAAAACTAATATTGCAGCTGTTATTGTTTAATAGAATAGCTATCATGTGTCTTGTATTATTAAACAGAGGGGAGAGGAACAGTAGGAGACAGACAGACCATGTTTGGTGTATGTGAAGGGAAGAGAGAGAGGGGGTAACAGAGCACATGTGTGTCGGAGAGAGAAAGTTGTGAAGAGGCAGATGTTCCATTGGCATTCACGCTGTCTTTCCATTTAAGAAGAACACCAAAGCCATAACAATGAGAGCAACATGGAGGCATACTCATACAGATAAATCAACACACATACATTTCTAGCATACTAAGACACTCGGTCTCTCTCTCACACACGCGTGCATTCAAGTACATGCGTGTGTACACGCACGCACACACACACACACACACACACATACACACACACACACACACACACACACACACACACATGCCATACTCTTTCTCTGTAACACATCTCCACACACACAACCTCCTCTCACAAACCTCACATGTTTCTGCGCAGGGAGGCAAACACACCCCTACTGCTGCACATCTGGCAGGGGACACAAGCCCCTCTTTGTGCTGGGGATCTGGGAGTGTGCCCCCTGGTGGCTGAGGAGAGTAACACAACCACTTCAGGGGACCAGCATCTTCTCCTTTCAGCATACACACTATAGACAGACAAGACACACACTGGGACATATCACTTACGCAACATACAGGGTTGTAGGGCTATCTTGGTCATAGCGAGCAAATGTGTTTGTGTTCACGTTGCAGATATCGCCTATTTAGTCGACCTTCGTCAATCTCCCCTTTTCTCCTCTATCCATCCCGCTGTTTTTTCCCTCCTGTTCTTCCACTCCTATTTATATCTGTGTGCTCTCTCTCTCTCTGTCTCTGTGCCCTAAAGCTGGACCCCGGCTCCTGCCCAACTCAACTGGACTGGAGATGAAAGCTGACTCACTCACACATTAACACACACATGGCTGCACACACCCCTTATACACACCACACACACACCCCTTATATACACACACACCCTTTATACACACACACACCACGAACACCGCTTATACACACACACACCACAAACACCCCTTACACACACACACACACACACACACACACACACACACACACACACACACACACACACACACACACACACACACACACACACACACACACACACACACACACACACACACACACACAAATAACCTATGGATGCAGACATACATACATATGCAAGTACACATACATGAATGTATGCTTACATAACATTTACATTTACATTTAAGTCATTTAGCAGACGCTCTTATCCAGAGCGACTTACAAATTAAGTAGCTTAGGCTACCCATTAATGAGCACACATATCCATTCAGTATAGATGACGAATGTTATGTACTTTAATTACAGTGTCTTGATCTATGAATGTCTTGCTTTTTGAGTGACACACTCAAATCCATACACTCTAGCCAGGTCTGTTTGTGCTGTAGCTAACTGCAAATGGTCTGACAACAAACACGGCAGAGGAGTTGGCTAAAAAAAGATCTAGGTTATATTACAGTCAAACTCTCCCAGTGTCTCCCATATAGCCCACACTATCCTAGACACCAGTGACAGCCCAGAGTGACATATACACACTTATAGCTCATAGCACTGAGGGCAGATAACTGCAATCCCAACTATAAACAGACATGCTGACGCACCTGACTAATGCCTATAGATACATGTACAGACACCATTTCATTTCACAGCTGGCCGGATATACTGCTTATTTTGGACAGACTCACAGATATGCACAGTAAACATATAGAATCGTCAAGAGAGATTGAGTGTGTATTGCACCAGTAATGGACAACATTTTTGGACATACGAACCTGCACACGTCAACACCGCTAAATGCATTGAGGGCCATTGACTACTTAATATCAGCTCAGCAAACAATGAAATATAAAGTAGAATCGTCTTTTAAGTGACTGACCTGGAAAAATCACATGATACTATGATGCAGAATCTTCCCATATCTTATTGCCATCTAGAGGCCACCTCTGATGCTCTGCACCTTTTCTGTCTGGGTCATAGAGAATAATAGGGATATAATATATGTCCCATTTATCCAACTAGAGTCCTCTAACTCTATGGTCTAAGCATACTACACTGATGGAAAGACAAATATAGGGGATCAAAGGAGTGGGATTATCCACAAATAGACTTATTCAAAATGTGTGCATAATCTCCAAACAACACTGACAAAGGAAAGTAGTCCAAAACCTGTTAATTTCAGTATAAAAATGAACTGTTACAGAGTCTGTGTAGTGGTCCATTAATCTAGAAAAGATATGATAAACACACGGTTTCTATGTTTGTAGTTCATATGTAGAGACGGCAGTGGGAAATGACACATACCTATAGAGCTTCATTCACAGACAGAAATCGCAGTCAAATTAAACGCCAGCTTTCAGTTTAGAGCTGAACATAAATGTATGACAGATAATGTGAGAAGTCTGGTTCAGAGTGAACTCTCTTTTATAACGTGTATCACATTTATAGCCCTATCTTACATCATTCTACAAAGTGATCAGGAACAATCTCCACTGACAGTGACCTTGGTTTGCAGTTAATCATGGCATGAACCTGAAGAGAACAGGTAAAACAGTCAGACTCATAGCCTAGTTGCTCCAGAGAGGTGTGCAAAGAATGACACACATTCAGGTTAGCTTCCTGAAATAACATAAATCACCAACACATAACTTCTACTGACCTCACTCCACCTCCTCCTTCACAGACATGTTCACCTTTCTATTACACATTTTTATAATGTTCTTGTTTATTCCCTCTCCCTCCACCTTTATCTTGACCTTCTCCTCCTCCTCCTGTTTCAGAGAGTGTGTTTCTTTCAGCTTCTGGAACTTCTTCAGGTCGGAACAGAACAACACCTGAGAGAGTGACAGTCAAGCTCCATTGACATCAATGCATGATTTATTGAAAGTTCAAGTTACCGGTGTCTCAAGTTGGATGGATAGATTAGAGAAAGAGAGTGAGAGAGAGCAGAGAGAGGAAGTGAACAGATGAGTGGATGGATTCTGACCACCGGTTATTTTTCTCACCGAGTGTGCCCAACCAGCATAAGGACCCCACAGCTGCCTGAAGAAGTCCCCTGTGCAGAAACAAAATCAGTAGTGATTGGTAATATTCAGAAGGACACTGTTAAAGCCTGTTAAACACATCCTTGTACCGTGAATCCTCACCTATTTGACGGTGGACCCTGTCTGTGAGGCTCTTCTGCCCGTTGCCCGCCGCACAACTGTAGTCTCGTTTTGCGATTTGCCACACGTGTGTATCCACAGGCACAACACAGGCCTTTTCCAGAGACATCAGACACACACAGTCTGCCACCTACAAGGGGAACCCAGGTAACACTTTCTATGCTTGTGAATAATACATGTGTAGTCAACCTGGCCTCAGAGCATTTAGTATTATTCTGTACGTAAATCCGAGACACTTCATTTAGTATAATACGTTAAGTTTCGAATGGATTGTATTAATTTGTGGATGTGAATCAGTCATTTCGTATATGTTACAAATGACAAATTATATTATGTTACAAATTTACAAAACGGACAATATGTTGTGAATTTGGAAAATGTATGATATGTTACGAATTCTAGCTAGGTGGTTAGCGTCAGCGAGCTGGCTAAGGGTTAGGGTTAAGTTTAAGAGTTAGGTTAAAGGGTTAAGGTTAGGGGAAGGTTTAGCTAACATGCTGTGTACTGTCGGTGCAAATTAGCTAAAAAGTAGTAAGCTGTTGAAAAGTTGCTAATTAGATCAAATTCTAGAGTTGTCCGTGATCAGATTCAAACTTGCAACCTTTGGGTTGCTAGACGTTCACTATACATCCACCCCTACCAACCACCCTAAGTAACTATCCGTCTTATGTAACCATACCAGACGTAACATATCATACAAATTTGAGTGTCCCGGATTTAGTTTTACTATGTTATGCCTACATTTACTATGTTATGCACCCTTAATTGTCCTGAAGGGTTGAGGCATACCTTGGGGCCTACCCCGGGCAGGGTGCGCAGCGCGTCACGTGCCTGCAGGTAGGGGGCACTGCGGAGCCCCTGGAGCCAATGGGGCCCACCGTGAGAGTCCAGGATCTGTCTTGCACTCTGCTGCAGGAACCTGGCCCTATACCCAAACCCCAGGTCCCTCAGACAAGCCTCCACACTGTTGTCTGTCAATCATATCAGAGGACATGTCAGAGCCCAAAACATTTGAAAAAACAAAGGATTTGAAAGAGAGAGATAAACAGATGTCAGACAATCAGACAGAGTAGTGTTGGTGGTAGTGGAGGTGGAACCTGCGAGTGCATGCAGAGAGGGGAAGTCGTGGTAGCTGGTCTGGTCCAGCTGACACAGAGGGGTGCCCAAGGACTGGCACAGCCTCTCCACCATGCCCTGGATACGAGAGATGTGGTTGTTAGAGGTGCAGATGAAGGAGAACAGGCACTCTGTGGGGTCCTGACGCAGCATACGCACACCTGGGGAAGAGACAGAACACACACACGGTAAAGTATGAAACGCACTTGCACGCACACACACAAGAGACATAATAGATACACAGTATTACAAACACGAACCAACTTACCTGTGAAGATCTTGGCAATGCTGTTAAAGTGTGGGTCGGCTGCTCCCCAATCTCTGTACAGATCCCCCAGCTTCACCTTCAGCTGGAAATAATCATTCAGCAGCTCTTCCTCCTTCCTGTCTGGGGTCACAGCCACTGGCTCCCCCTCTTCTTCCTCCTTCACCTCTATCACTCCCTTGGATCTTTTCCCTGACCCCTTTGACCCCTGGAGCAAGGAACCTGCCCTCCGCTTCCTCCCATCCCCTCCTATGGTGTTGGGGCTATTGTATGTGTGGTACCATAGTGTGTCGTCTGTCTGGGTGAGAGTCCACACTCGTCCCCCCATCACTCCGGTCCAGTGGCCATTCCCTGTCTCTCGCCAGCTGGCAGGGAAAATGGGGAGGGACGACAGAGGGTTAGGATAAATGGTTTGAGAGGTAGTGAGTGAATTAGAGATAATTTCAATACTTGCTAATGCCTTTGGCAGAGCCCTGGGTCATGTAAGACGTGGCCTGCCATTGCTCTATAGAATCAGCGAAGCAGTGGTCAAAGGAACTCACCGGAAGCTCTGTCCGCAGCCTAGTGTGAGGTCCAAACGGAGCTCTGATCGTGAGCAGGCCAGGGAGCGCCATGACTTGGTCCCCGCCGACAGCAATGCATGCTGGGACATAGTGCTGGATCACTCACCACATACTGATACTGTAGTACCAGAGATATCTGATGAGATGAACAGTGGAGTATATCTGATGAGATGGATAGTGGAGGCAATGAACTCTTCGAAATAAGGGTTCTTCACCTGTTCCCATAGGAGAACAATTCTCCTATGGGGACAGCTGAAGAACCCCTTTAGGTCATAGATGGCACCTTTTTTTCTAAGAGTGTAGCAACAAAATAAAATGTTATTTGTCACACTTTGTAAACAACAAACTAACAGTGAAAAGCTTACTCACAGGCCCTTCCAAACAATGCAGAGAAAAAGGATAAATAATAGAATAAATACACAATGAGTAAGGATAATATGGCTATATACACGGGGTATCAGTATAGTTAAACAGTTAACTATACTGGACTAAATATTTAGCAGTTTTATGGATTGGGGGTAGAAGTTGTTCAGGGTTCTGTTGGTTCTAGACTTGGTGCATCGGTATCGGTTGTCGTGCGGTAGCAGAGACACACACCTCCCCCTTAACCGGAGCTGAAAAAACAGCTAGGTGTGTCCATGTCCTGATTCAGCCACAACTCCCTACAGTCCTTCGGGTCTTGTTGATAGGATAGTCTTGAACTGAGCTCGTCAGTTGGTGCTCTAGTGATTGTGGCTACGTTCGCCAATATAATGGATGGCAGAGGCTAATTATTTACTCACCGACATAGTCTTGTCACACAGAGAAATCACAAGAGAACCATCTTTGACTCAATGCATACAAAGTGCACACCACCATCATCAGTTTTTCATACAATAAAAACAGTGGAGTTAAGATCAGAATTAATCTTGGATTGTTAGTCAATTAGTCAATTACTGCACTCACACTGCTCACACGCACCAACGATCATCTGCGTTGCCAAGGGCTAAACTATAAGTCTTTCCCATTTCTGACGCAGATCGCGCTGCAAATTCTGCCTCTCCCATCTCATCATTGGTTTATAGAAGCAGGTACCCACTTGCCATCTCCTCGTTGGTTATACCCACGTGGGTGATTGAAAGACAAACTGTTTTACCGGTCGTCGTGGTAATACTATGAATGTTTAGATGCCAAGCCTGGAAGGTGGAGAGATGACTAGAAACAATTTGGTTGACCGTTTTATGTGTGGATTAATTGTCGGAGTAGAGGACCTAGTGCATTTAAGGTAAAATAACAACTCAATGTTTATATCCCAGGAGAAAATAACTAGCATGTGCAAGCTAGCTAGCTAAATTGCCATACATGTATGATGCTTTTCGACCTGTCCCCAAATTAATGTAATTGGTTCAGAGTTTGTTTTGATATTTTAACCTGCGTGTCATTGATCGCGTTTGGTGTGGGGGGACAAAATACATGTATGCACAATGGCACACCCACGCAGCCAGTTTGGGTTCCGTGTAAGAATGAATCTGTCAGTAACGTTAGCCAGTTAACTTTTTTTTTTTCACCAGTTAGGCCAGTTGAGAACAAGTTCTCATTTACAACTGCAACCTGGCCAAGATAAAGAAAAGCAGTGCGACACAAACAACAACACAGTGTTACACATGGAATAAACAAACGTACAGTCAATAATACAATAGAAAAAATCTATATACAGTGTGTGCAAATGAGGCAAGATTAGGTAGGTAAGGCAATAAAGTTGTATGGCATTGAAGCTCGTCTGGAGGTTAGTTAACACAGTGTCCAAGGAAGGGCCAGAAGTATACAGAATGGTGTCGCCTTCGTAGAGGTGGATCAGAGAATCACCAGCAGCAAGAGCGACATCATTGATGAATACAGAGAAAAGAGTCGGCCGAGAATTGAACCCTGTGGCACCCCCATAGAGACTGCAAGAGGTCCAGACAACAGGCTCTCCAATTTGACACACTGAACTCCTTCTGAGTAGTTGGTGAACCAGGCAAGGCAGTCATTTGAGAAACCAAGGCAGTTGAATCTGCCGATAAGAATGTGGTGATTGACAGAGTCGAAAGCCTTGGCCAGGTCGATGAAGACGGCTGCACAGTATTGTCTCTTATCAATAGCGGTTAAGATATTGTTTAGGACCTTGAGCGTGGCTGAGGTGCACCCATGAGCAGCTCGGAAACCAGATTGCATAGCGGAGAAAGTACGGTGGGATTCAAAGTGGTCGGTGATCTGTTTGTTAACTTGGCTTTCGAAGACCTTAGAAAGGCAGGGTAGGATAGAGTGTCTCCACCTTTGAAGAGGGGGATGACCGCGGCAGCTTTCCAATCTTTGGGGATCTCAGACGATACGAGAGGCTGAACAGGCTAGTAATAGGGTTTGCAACAATTGCAGCGGATCATTTTAGAAAGAGAGGGTCCAGATTGTCTAGCCCAGCTGATTTGTAGGGCGCCAGATTTTGCAACTCTTTCAGAACATCAGCTATCTGGATTTGGGTGAAGGAGAAATGGGGGAAGCTTGGGCAAGTTGCTGTGAGGGGTGCAGGGCTGTTGAATGGGGTAGGGGTAGCCAGGTGGAAAGAATGGCCAGCCATAGAGAAATGCTTATTGAAATTCTTAATTATCATGGATTTATCGGTGGTGAGTGTTTCCTCGCCTCAGTGCAGTGGGCAGCTGGGAGGAGGTGCTCTTATTCTCCATGGACTTTACAGTATCCCAGAACTTTTTGGAGTTTGTGCTACAGGATGCACATTTCTGTTAGAAAAAGCTAGCCTTTGCTTTCCTAACTGCCTGTGTATACTGGATCCTAACTTCCATGAAAAGTTGCGTATCTTGAGGGCTATTCGATGCTTATGCGGTACGCCACAGGATGTTTTTGTGCTGGTCAAGGGCAGTCAGGTCTGGAGTGAACCAAGGGTTATATCTATTCATAGTTCTAAATTTTTTGAATGTGGCATGCTTATTTAAGATGAGGAAAGCACTTTTAAAGAATAACCAGGCATCCTCTACTGACGGAATGAGGTCAATATCCTTCCAGGATACCTGGGCCAGGTCGATTGGAAAGGCCTGCTCGCTGAAGTGTTTTAGGGAGCGTTTGACAGTGATGAGGGATGGTAGTTTGACCGCAGACCCATTACGGACACAGACAATAAGGTTGTGATCGCTGAGATCCTGGTTGAAGACAGCAGAGGTGTATTTAGAGGGCAAGTTGGTCAGGAGGATGTCTATGAGGGTGTCTGTGTTTACAGATTTGAGGTTGTACCTGGTAGGTTCATTGATCATTTGTGTGAGACTGAGGGTGTCTTGTTTAGATTGTTGGACGGCCAGGGTGTTAAAAGCATGTCCCAGTTTAGTTCACCTAACAGAACGAGCTCTGAAGATAGATGGGTGGCAATCAATTCACATATGGTGTCCAGGGCACAGCTTGGGGCTGAAGGTGGTCTATAACAAGCACAACAGTGAGAGACTTGTTTCTAGAAGTAGAAGCTTGAATTGTTTGGGCACAGACCTGGATAGTATGACAGAGCTCTGCAGTAGATTGCAACTCTGCCCCTTTGGCAGTTCTATCTTGTCGGGAAATGTTATAGCTAGGGACGAAAATTTCAGGATTTTTGGTGGCCTTCCTAAACCAGGTTTCAGACATGGCTAGGACATCCGGTTTGGCAGAGTGTGCTAAAGCAGTGAATAAAACAAACTTAGGGAGGAGGCTTCGTTGCCTAACGTTACCGGTCTAGCAACTTGTGTAATAACAATGATAGCTAACGTTAGTGGAATAACGTATTGTAATGAAACAGACAGGGAGCAGGCCTTGAACCCTCGACCTTCTAGCCCGAAGTCCAGCGCGCTATCGACTGTGCCCCAAAAGCATGCTCGTGCGGCAGAGTCGATATCTGCGCTTATAAACCCAGGGTCGTTACAGTATACTGATTACTTCGGCTCTTGCTCTGGTAATAACTAGTTAAGTTAGCTAGCTAGTCTACAGGCTACTAATTAGGTTAGCTCCACATGCCGAGTCACCTCAAAATCATAGTAGAGTAGCTAACATATTACGCAAATCTGTTAAAACCAGCTTGTCATTACAATAAGTTATAGCTTCTTACTTTGAGAGCAGATGTTTACACGTATTTTCACTCCCTGGATGTGTGTGGGCCTATAATGACTTTCCCGGTGTTTGACTCTTGAGAATGGAAAATAAAGATTACGCGGAGTGACCTTTCCTCTTTGACTAACATACTATATTTGTCACTACGTTCTTACTTTAACAGCCAATTTGACCTCCTAGTTAATATTTCTAACATTATTCTGCGTATTAATGATTTTTCAGGAATTACTCAAACTTATCATTTAATTCGTCTACTGTCTGACGCAACCAACCAACACATTTGTGAAACCCCCCTCCCCTCCTCAGGAGCCTCCTGATATCAACACAACCAACGATTGGCTCGTTGAGAGAGCGTAATATAACGACTGCAACAAACACTATTCATGATTGGTTCAAAAGACGCGACATGATTGGTTCATATGACTGTCCTTTAATTCTTTCCGTGATTATGAAGTACCCCCGCCCCTCCAGACAAATGATTTTTTGCAACGTGTTTGGCTGGTGTAAATTGTAAAAGATGGCGGATCCGTTGACACTATTCACTTCTATCGGGCTAAGTGAGCAGAAAGCGAAGGAGACTTTGAAAAATGATGCCTTATGTTCTGCCCTAAAGGATGCTATTACACAGGTATGACTTCAGAGATTGGGAAAAGTATTAAATCTTGGCAGCTCGGGCGTGGGTGTATATGACTGTATTGACAGGATCATAAATCCTATAACGTTAGCTAGTTTACTAACGTTAGTAATTTCACTGACTCTTTTTGGCTGTGGCATTTATTTCAGTCAGACAAGTTCATCCTTTGATATGAGTCTGAGTGAATACATTCATTCAAACGTATTATTGACAAATCAAGAATAATAGTGACAACAAAAAACCTGATAGTTCACTGTACATTTTCACATACACATGTTATAGGCCTGCCCCTTTGAATTTTATTTGGAGTCTTCTTTCTAGTGTACCCTGTCATTAGAACTCATCTTACCCTGACTTGACCAGCTAAAAATAACCCAGATCTCCACTGTAATGCACTTGTTCTTGAAAGTAGCAATCCAGACTATTCAATTGACAGCTTTCCTGTCAGTTCATCTCCAGGTCTAGTCGACTCTGGGACTTGGTATTGGCCCAACACTGGTTTCAATAGTGTTAAGTGGTGTCGACATAAATAACACTATTTATTCCAACTGGTTGATTTCCACAGGCCCAGCGGGTGCTTGGGGCGGCAGGAGTGGACAAAGCGACAGGGACCCTCCTGTACACAATGACCTCTCGTCTTCGAGACCCCAAACGCCTGGGCTTCCTCACAGATCACATCGCTCAACGCAAGATCTGTACAGAGCTGCAACTGGCAGGTAGACAAACACACGTTTCCTGACATCACAGATTAATGTAGTTGACTGTATGTCATCAGCATTTTGTCTCGTGGCCATTTCTGTCTGTCTGCCTGCCTCTGTCTCTCTCTGAAACACACACACGACACTTTGATTTTGGCTCCTCTCGCCTCTAGCTGCTTTGGAGTTTGTGAAGAGCCATCCCCAGGACCCTATCAACCAGCAGGAGTTTGAGTCTTTGTGTGGAGTGGGAGTGGTCATAACACCAGAACAGATAGAAAACAAGGTGAGGACATGAGCTTATTTTGACCTGGAAGAATATCTGGCTTTAGCCCTAACTAGAGGGCTCAGAGATTTCCTGTTTATCCATAATTCTGCATGCAATGTTGTTATGTTGTAAACATAGTCTCTGTCAAGTGATGATTATTAACAGTTGCTAGGTAGTGTGAGGGGTTTGACTAACAATGGTATGTTACAGGTGGAAAAAGTGATCAAGAAGCACAAAGACCAGCTACTGCAGGAGAGGTACCGTTTTAACATGGGACTGCTCATGGGTAAGAATACAGCCCTGATAGAATATTGATTACCTCCTCTGGGACTGGAGGACATTAATATCTGTGTTGGTAAGGAGGAGAGGATGTCAGTCTCATTGAGAATGCCTCTGTCTTCACAGGGGAGGCTCGTGGTGGCCTGATGTGGGCTGATGGGAAGATGATCAAAAATGAGGTGGACATGCAGGTGTGTGTAACAATACATTTATGTTTGTCCTCTGAAGGCATTGTATATATCAACATAGATATACTGTACCTCAGATGTGTGCTTATATTGTGACCCCGTTCCCTCTCAGGTCCTCCATCTCCTTGGCCCAAAGACAGAGGCTGACATGGAGAAGAAACCCAAGGTAACATTTCACACAGCTCAACATAGCTGTCTATAAAAGAAATGTGCAATCATATTTCACACACACAAGCGCAGATCATTTTACTAATGGATCAATCCATTATGTGACTGCATAATCACATAGGAGTTATTAATTTAGTAAATTCTATGTGCAGGCTCAGAAGGCTAAGGCTCCAGATGGTGAGGTGAAGGAGGAGCTCACAATGAATGGTAATGACCTGGGGACTCCACATAAAGCTGCTCTGGGTTAAGTGGTCAGGGGTGTTGACATACTTTTGTGTGTGTAGGGGAGATAAAGATTGAGGGCAGATCGCTGATGGATGAGCTGAGAGGAGTGGCCTTGAATTTCCACAAACCAGGTGAGATGGAGAGACACTTCATCCATGACCAATTTAAGTATACTAGCTTGTAACCCCTGGCCCCTGACCTGTTTCTCCAGGAGAGAACTATAAAACAGAGGGCTATGTGGTCACTCCTAAAACCATGGACCTGTTGAAGCAGCATCTGGAGTTCACTGGAGGACAGGTATGGAGATAAGGGAATGTCACAGGTGGGATGACCAGAATGCATTTAAGGTTCATACTGCCTGCAGGTGGAACTGTTGATCACTCACTAAATGATCTCTCTCTTGGTTTTTCTCTCGCCTGTCTATATTACTGTAGATTCGAACTCGTTTCCCTCCAGAGCCCAACGGTATTCTTCACATTGGTCATGCCAAAGCCATCAACTTTAATTTTGGCTACGCTAAGGTATGGCCCTGACACACACTCCACACACCAGCACCACTCTTAACCACTACCAGAAGGCTAAGTATAGCTTAGGCTACGTTTAGCTTATTGGTAAAGGCTAAGGGTTGATTTCATATGGGGTACTTGACAGAACCCAATTGTGTGTTGCCCTCTTTTCATATATCCTTGTCCTCTCTCCCTCCTCAGGCTAATGATGGGATCTGCTACTTGAGGTATGATGACACTAACCCAGAAAAGGAAGAGGAGAAGTACTTCACTGCCATCAAAGACATGGTGGAGTGGCTGGGTGAGTGTCCGTTGTACAATTTTACCCTAACATCAGAACAACACTGGCAAAGCATCCAGAGAATGGTTTAGCACTGACTGGTAATGCCATGCCATAGTCAACCATAACACACTGCAACATCTGTATGTGTGTGTCTCAGGTTATAAGCCTTATGAAATCACTCACGCCTCCGACAACTTCCAGAGACTTTACGACCTGGCAGTGGACCTCATCCGTAGGTGGGTGACGCTATCTGTGTTTCTCTTTATTCTCATATGTGTGGAACAATTTGCATGTGTGTGTCTGTGTGTTTGCTCATCTCTCTAGGGGCCATGCCTACGTGTGTCACCAGCGGGGGGAGGAGCTGAAGGGTCACAACCCGCCCCCGTCGCCATGGCGAGAGCGTCCTGCTGAGGAGTCATTGGTGTTGTTTGACAGGATGAGGCGGGGCCTGTTCGCTGAGGGAGAGGCCACAGTCAGGATGAAGATAGTGATGGAGGACGGCAAGATGGACCCCGTGGCCTACAGGATCAAATACACAGCCCACCATCGCACTGGGGACGCATGGTAACACACACACACACACACACACACACACACACACACACCACAGTGTTTCTTCTAACAGTTCAATATACTAATCACAGTTCTACCCCCTCCTGACTTTTTTCTTCACAGGTGTATCTATCCTACCTATGACTACACCCACTGTCTGTGTGACTCCATTGAAAACATCACCCACTCACTCTGCACCAAGGAGTTCCAGGCCAGGTATGCTGTGTGTTGTAGTTGTTTCTGGGTCAGCTTTCCTTTTAAGTTGTTGGTTCTTTAGAACCTTTGATTCTCTTAATATGCTTGTGTGTGTCCTTCAGGCGGTCATCGTATTTCTGGCTGTGTAATGCTCTGGACGTGTACTGCCCTGTGCAGTGGGAATATGGCCGTCTGAACCTCACCTACACCGTGGTCTCCAAGAGGAAGATCATCAAACTGGTGGAGGAAGGAACTGTCAGGTCAGCATTACACACATGTACACAACTATTTGTTTCTATGGCCAAACTGTAGTCTTGGGCAATACACCGTATTACAGGGTATTTTCAAACGGTATGATCCAGCTCAGGGCTTCATCTATGCATTTGGTTTGCTAACTTGCTAGCTAAGTGGCTAGTTGTCAAGATCAAGATCCCTGTTGCTTAAATTGTTTTGTTTTTGTTGTTATAGCACCTTGCGTGCACATACGGTAATAGCGTATGATGGTATGAAAATCTGGATTTCTCCCAACCAAACTATTTGTTTCCAGAGCCAAACTACATTATTTGTGCCAAAGTAACTATCTCTGTGTGTGAGAGACTTCCACTGACGGTTTGTGTTTCGCAGGGACTGGGACGACCCTCGTCTCTTCACTCTGACTGCTCTGAGGAGGAGGGGCTTCCCATCTGAGGCCATCAACAACTTCTGTGCGAAGGTACGAGAGAGGGATAGGGAGATGGTGGAGTAAGCAATACTATTGTTTGAATGTTTTATTCCATCTTGCCAGGTTGGAGTGACTGTTGCCCAGGCAACGATGGAGCCCCACATGTTAGAGTCGTGTGTGAGGGATGTGCTGAATGACCACGCCCCCCGAGCCATGGCCGTCCTGGAGCCCCTCAAAGTGACCATCACCAACCTGCCTGAGGGCATACGGGTATGAAAACACTCACACAGTCACTTTTGCTTCAAGGATTAGTGCGAATGTGAACCATTTATTTATCTCCTCTCCTAGAATGATGTCCGTGTGCCTGACTTCCCAGCCAATGAGTTCATGGGCAGCCATGTTGTTCCATTTACACGCACCATCTTCATCGAGCAGAGCGACTTTAGAGAGGTAGGTGACAAGTTGTGTGGGTCTTAGTGCCCATGCTCTCAATACAAGGTCTGTGTACTTTGTAAGTGTGTGTGTGTGTTAACCCTGCTGCTCTCACACACAATCTTCCTCTGCAGGTGATGGAGAAGGGCTACAAGCGTCTGACCCCAGATCAGCCAGTAGGCCTGAGGCATGCTGGCTATGTCATATCTGTACAGAAGGTCATCAAGGTGAAATGCTTCTCTCAGATTGAAAGACTACAAAAAACAAAGAACCATGTTAAGACTATGAACCTACAAACATGCCTGTTTGTCCTGGCAGGATGTTAGTCTTTTCTGTCCCCCACACCTGTCCTCTCTCTGATTCTCTCACTTTGCTATTATCTTCTGCTTTCTTACTCTGTTTCTCCCTCGCTCTCCATCTCTCTCAGGATGCCCAGGGCAGGGTGGTGGAGTTGGAGGTGCATTGCTGTAGTTCCAATGAGGCTGCAGAGAAACCTAAGGCCTTCATCCACTGGGTCAGCGAGCCCCAGAAGTGTGAAATCCGTCTATACGAAAGACTGTGAGTCACTGAAAAAGCTTTGCTTGTGTGTCTGAGAGAGACACACGTCTAAATATATCTGTCTGCTAGGTGTGGAATGATTTCTCTCTCGCTGTCAATTTTTTTCCGTCTGTTACAGATTCCTTCACAAAAATCCTGAGGACCCGTCTGAGGTGCCCGGCGGCTTCCTAAGTGACATCAACCCTGTGAGTGTGTCTAAGTGTTACTGTCATGGACACACACAACCTCCGCACATACTGATTAAGGAAAGGAGACAAGGAGAGGATTCTTGAGTTGCACTCATGTCAAAATGTTTCCTATGTCCTCTCTGTCCCACAGAACTCCCTGCAAGTGATTGGCAGTGCTTTGGTGGACATCTCCGTGAGCAAGGCAAAAGTGTTTGATAAGTTCCAATTTGAGAGAGTGGGCTACTTCGCACTGGACCCAGACAGCACAGCAGACAAGGTACGGTCCAGAAACTGAATAGTTGATTGACACAGGTTGCATAAAGGAGTGAGAACTGGGGTGTTATTAAATTGTTTACTTTGAAATGTAGAATGTAATCTTATGAAGTTGGTGACCTAAAAGAACTTTCCATAGAGCATGAGCCAGAGGGTAACGGCAGCTTTCCTCTCCCTGCAGCTCGTCTTCAACAGAACGGTCACCCTCAAAGAGGATCCCGGGAAGATGTGATTGGGCGGAATGAGATCAAGCTGGACTGCCTGCTTCCCATGAGCCCTCAAACATGTCTGAATCCCAAATCCCCTACACCTGTCCCCTACACCTGACATGATTTGGATCTGAAAGTATCAATGGGTGTAAGCAATGCTCCATCTTGATAGACCTCTGATAGGCTTGAACTTTTTGCCATATTGAATAGACTTATCCAATCCAGATCTACAGATGTGCTTAGGAGTCGATTTTCAGTTTAGCATTTGCAAAGACTTGGAAACTGTCGCAAGGTACCTCCTTTTGAGGACCACAACTAATTTATAATTGGGGTAATAAGGGTCTTACTGTAAGTTTGTATGATATGAACCCATCCTGTCAAGCTCTGAGTCCATAGTCAAACTTATCATCATCAAGCTTAGCTCTGCTGATCTCTCACAACATAGATGCTTACAAATGCAACATTTGGTGACACATTTGAGAGGAAACCATGAATAAAACCATGAAAAACAATTGTAAAATAGATATTACAATGTGTCTGAGTCAGTGTTTACCTTGGGTTAATGTAGGTGTGTTTCTTAATCAACTTTAACAGTGAAAGTTAAATACAAAAATTAATTTTAAAAAGCAGTGAAAGGGATGACATCACTCACTCTCATACTTCGACACAATCCACTTAAAGGCACACTTGCATTGTGGGAGGAACACAGACCACTTTTTGAGGAAGTAGAGTGCATGTGAATGAACTCTTGCCTGCCCAGAGCTTTCCCAGCTCCACAATAATAATTGGCACATTTCCTGTGGTCTCCCTTAAGAGATACCAGTTAGAAGCTCTTTAAGGTGGACTGGGACAGATGCTGTTTCTAAAACACAGTACCCACAGTCATTATTACCCTGCTGCCAGGGTTCTTCACTAAAATAATGTTACCTACGTACAGTGCTGAGCAAAGGTTATTTTCAAGCTTTTGGATGTGGAAAATATTTAAATGGAAAGTGAGATATTTATTGTAAGGTTGTTCCTCATGATTGAGCAGCACACAGCCTTATGAACAATACATTTAATTCACACTTTAAAGCAATTAGATTGCTATTTAATCTTGAGTTATGCTTCATCTGGAAGCGTTTTTGTCACGAGGCACTGCACGTCCCCTTTAAAATGACCGTCACATCAATTTATCGCGGCATCTGAAAAGGGTAATCTCGCGTTAGCAACACGCCGCAGTAGAACGCCATCTGATTGGACGAAAGGGGTGTAGTTGTAAGATGGCGCCCAGTGAAATCTGACTGCAAAATAAAAGGGAAAATAATAGACAAAATAGCAAGAAAACGTGAAAAATCCAAGTCTAAAAGATCACTGAGACAATTTGTATCTTTCTTATGCACAAGAAAAACGCTGCTACTGGCTTGTGGAGCTGCATTTCTGGGCGGATAGAGAGTGGATTTGGTCGGCCTGGGAGAAGAGAGGTAACAGTAAAGCCAGGGAGGAGAGGAGAGAGCTATACTGTTACTGAATTTAACACGTTTTATACTGACGTTCTATTCGCCACATTATCTATTTTGTGCTTTCATTAACATGGCGTATTTGATTTGCTCAAGACCTGCATATTCTGTTTGTTTAGTAGGCCGGTAGGGAGGAGGGGACTCCACGGGAACGAGCAAAATACCGTAGTCCGCTAACGTCAGTTAGCTTGTAACGTTAACTAGCTACAGTAGATTTACAGCACCCGTATTTCGCCTTTAGAAACAGTAGCTAATGTACACTTGGCATTTGTTCAGTATCAATGACAATATGAACAATTACTTAATTCACACCCAGTCAAATGTGAGATTGTTTCATCTTCGTTCGGTGTTCTCGCAACCGACCTGCTCGAGCGAAGAACCAGGACAAGACCTACCTGGTGAGCGCTCGCCCTGACCTCGACTGTCACTGAACAGTTTTCATTGTTCCAACTTCCGAGTGGATTATTTAATTCCTCTGAGTTGATACAACGCTTTTGCAGCACCCCCCGAATCCCGATACCCCATGCTAGCAGAATTAACATTTAGCTTCTGTCAGATGTTGAAGGCAGGAATGTTTACCTCTGTAATAGTCCTGTCCGGACAGAACGGAGTCTAAGGCCACCTAATACCGATTGGTAGTGATTGAATGGCCACAAAAGTTACCCCCTTGTCTGTCAGCAAATATTCTTGTCCTAAAACGTTAAATTCCGTCAAAAATTCAAGCTATTTTTTTTTTGTGACAGACAACTGTAGTGTACCACAACCCTATTTACATATTCATTGTAACTTATATTCATTGTAACCTTTGTCTAAATATGTGAAAACGGCACGTTTCTATGATCTGTGATAAAAACATAAGGTCCTAAAAAATGCTTCTCTGACATCACTGAAACTGATTTTCAAACATCCCCACCACCTTATCTCAGTTTGAAAATCAGTTGTTTTTTTAAATGTTTTGGCATTTGATGTTTTCGGGTAGAACTTTTTAACTTGATTTATTTCTATAATATGTAGAAATGTGCTTTTCGCATATTTTGGAGTTGCCCTTTAAGCCTTCATGACAGTAAGTAGATTACTGCAGGTAAATAACTGACATGTGTCTTGTCTATGACAAACACAGGCACCCCATCCTATCCCCTGTAGAAGAGTAGCGTTGGGCTGTGATGAATAACATGGAGGGTTCGGGGGGCTCGTTTGAGGATCTGGTGAGGCTGAAGGCACGCAGTGTCCCCCAGCATCGGATGAAGGAGTTTCTGGAGTCCCTGGCCAACAAGGGCCCCGAGGCACTGCAGGAGTTCAATCATCAGAGCGGTGCTACCGCCACAACCACTACCACCACTACGGTGTACCAGCAGGGAGCAAACTGCATATACACAGACAACACCGAGGTGGCTGGGTCACTGCTGGAACTGGCCTGTCCGGTAAGAGACAGAGTGAGGAAAAGAGAATGTCTAGTTTGTGAAAAATGAGATGGATTTGGTGACATGATCCATATTATAATAAAACCACCCTGTGCTCTACCTTCAGCAACAGCAGGTACAGGTGTCCCAGCAACAGGTGATGGCAGCACAGCAGCAGCTCTCACCAAATATGACCACAGCCATGCACCAAGGCCAAGACATAATACAGGTATAATCATCTACTCTTTCTGTCTTTCTCTCTCGCTCTGTCCCTGCCACTCTCCTAAAAATGAGTGCCAATTATTGCTGAGATTCTAGGACTATCCTGGTTACCTGAAATGTATATGTCTCCTGTAGGTGCAGATTGGGGGGCAAAATCAGGGCCAGGTGGTTGGGGTGGGGGGCCAGGTGCTGCAGCTGCCCTCCTCTTCCAATCAACAGGGGGTCACCACAGCCCAGCTAATACAGTCTGGGGACCTCACAGAAGAACAGCACCAACAGGTAAACACACATTCCAGTTGGTGTACACATATACTTTACGGATAATGTATTTTAACATCTCTCCCTCAAAGCTGCAGGCCCAGTTGATGGCAGCGGTGGCGGGTGGTCAACAGATCCAGATACAGACGGTGGGAGCTCTCTCCCCCTCCCAGCAGCAGGGCTCTCCCCGGGGAAACACCATCCAGACCACCTCCCCCCTCCAGCCAGCCAAGAAGCGTAAGGTGGACATGCCCATCACAGTGTCCTACGCCCTGCCTGGTCAGCAGCTGGCCACTGTGCTAGCAATCCCCCAGGGTCAGGGACAGCAGCAGAGCTACGTATCTCTGAGGCCAGACGTGTTGACTGTAGATAGCAGCCACCTGTACAGTGCTACAGGTACCATCACCAGCCCCACTGGAGAGACCTGGACCATCCCAGTCTACTCTGCCCCGCCAGGGTCACGTGATCAGGGCGGTGTCACACACATCGCCATCCCCCAGGAAGCATACAGCGCTGTGCAGGTTGGTGGGGGGACTACAACGACAATGGCACACACTACGCCAACGCAAGTTACGATTGGCTCGAGTCATGCAGTTTCCACGATGACAGGGTCGTCGGTGGGTCATGAAGAAGTGCAATACCAGACAGTGGCGGCCAACTCTCTATTCCCGGCCCAGTTCATGCACGGGAACATCCACATCCCTGTGGCGGTGCAAGGGTACGGCAACACCACGCAGTCGCTCATCTGGGACCCCCAGCAGCAGGTGCTGCACACACAGGGAGGGGTGCAGGTCCAGGACACACAGCAACTACAGGTCACTTTATTCAGCAGCTACAGATTATAATTCTACAAGCCCCAAACATCTATATCAAGATTGATATAATTTATAATCCTGATTTAATTTCTGTTTAGAGATCTTAACTCGAATGGCCTGGTCTCTTGCTGAATTTGTTTTGCATACTGATAGCCCTGGTGTGTCTGCGCAGGGTCAGACCATGGCAGTAGCAGAGCTGGAGGGCCAGGGGCATACAGAGATGATGCTTCCCTGTTCTCTAAAGCCTGAGGAGGGGCTTGACGTGTGGAAGCTCTGGGCCCAGAGGAAGAACGCCGAGCTGGACAAGGACGAGATCAACAAACTAGCTCCCATTGGCCGTAAGTACACTCACACTCACCTTTTTTTTGTCGGACAGCATGTCTACCCCCTCGCTAGCCAGCTCCCCATTGACTGTTTATACTTGTGTGTGTGTGTGTAGGCCGGCAGGCACTGAGGTTCCAGGAGGACCTGGTGTCGTGTGCGGTTGCTGAGCTCAGTGTGGGGCTGTCTCACATGTGCCAGGAGGCCCGAGGGCTGGAGGGAGAGACTTATGGGGCTGACGTTCTCTATTACGTCTTCCTCTGCATACAGAAGGTGCCCCACACACACACACATGAATATAGTAACTATAATGGAAGCTACTGCATATTCTAACTATCTTTTTACTCTCTTGTCTTTCCTTTCTTTCTCTGTAGTATCTGGTTGATAATGGTCGTGTGGATGACGTTTTTTCAGACCCATACTACGGGCGCTTCTCCCAGTGTCTGCATCGGATACTGGAGCCATGGAGGCCAAGTGTCCATCCACTAGGTAAGAACAGAAATCAATATAGTCCATTAGAGCCCAACCATACACATTGTACATATCACCTGTATGAATTAGTGATGAATAAAACATGTCAGGTGTTTCATGTCTTTTGCTGTTTTATGACTTCCTGGCCCAGGTTACCTCATCGCCAGTCAGGTGACAGAGGAGATGCTGTGGGAGTGTAAACAGCTGGGTGCCCATTCCCCTGCAACGCTACTGACTACGCTGATGTTCTTCAACACCAAGTGAGTAAGTTACACACATATATATATATACACACACACACACAAAATGCATGTATCTAACACCTCTTTGTCCCCCCTAGGTACTTTCAGCTGAAGACTGTGGAGCAGCATCTGAAGCTGGCCTTCTCCAAGGTCCTGAGACACACCAGGAAGAGCCCCAACAACCCCAAAGACAAGTGCACCAGCATCCGCTACCTGAAGCCTGTTGGCCAGCACCAGATAGGACAGAAAGGTGAGCGGTCACCCAGACCCAGGACAGGAGAGCTAGGGGTCAAATACTGTACATGGCTCTTTGTGACATGCAAAAACTTGGTGGTAACCTCTAACCCCTCTCCCGTAGTGACAGATGACATGTATGCAGAGCAGTTGGAGCACCCAGAAAACCCTCTGCGCTGCCCCATCAAACTCTACGACTTCTACCTCTTCAAATGGTGAGTTGAGGGACAAGGAGTAAGGGTGTGAAGGAAACAGTTGAAGGGTACATAATGCCTCTGAATCTAGCCTGATATTTGTAGAACACTAATATACAACTAGGGGTGTGAACGTTACATTTTTTAAAACTAAATTTTATCATTAACATTAAGAAAATCCCTAACAAATGAAATTGAAATCACAATTCAGTTATCACAAAACTACCAATAACAGGTCCTGATCATCGTCGTAATGGGATTTATTAGATTTCTTTTTTACAAATTGGCCTACCTAACGCAACAATGCTGTGACGTTAAAAGGGGATATGCGTCTTTCAAATGATTTGTGACGGATATAAAGTGCTCCGCATGTAATCGTCCTTAACAGTTGGAAAAGAAAGTGCTGATTACAGAAATTATTGCAGCCATTGCCAATGACCTATTTGAGTTGAGGTACTTTGCTAAATGCAAGCACCATTTGAGCCATGACTCGCACTGCTGAAACAGGTGAATCTTTCTCATATCACTGTTCGACATTTACTCCCGTTTCAACATGGTGTTATTTACTTTATAATGGGAGTTGGGGCATACATTTAGCAGCATTAGAATGCTAAAATTCTTCTCCTTTTAATCAGTAGATGGAAGGCCCTAAAAATTGTCAAGATTCCAGCCACGCAAGTCAGACTGTTCTCTCTGCTACCGCACGGCAAACAGTGCCGATGCACCAATTCTGGTGCAACAGGACAGTGAATAGCGTCTATCCCCAAGCCATAAGACTGCTAAATAGTTAACCAAATAGCTACCCGGACTACTGCGGTAGAACTTCATTGCCCCTAGCAGTCATACCACGCAGTAGGATTTCCCATTATATTTTAGAATGGAAAACTGATAAATAGCAGTTAACATGGACTTTTTTCCCCCATTTGTCACATAATACTAACCTCTCTTTCTCAGTCCACAGAGTGCTAAAGGCCGCAACGATGCCTTCTACCTGAACCCTGAACCAGTCGTGGCACCCAACAGCCCCCTGTGGTACTCCACCCAGCCAATCAACAGAGAGCAGATGGAGCACATCCTCGCTCGCTGCCTTATCGTGAGAGAGATCCAGGAAGCTGTTGCCAACATACACTAGCAGGACTGGAGGAGGGGAATGACCATTGACTTAGACATCGCATCATTATGGCGTCGGTGAGAGCATAGGCAGGGCCATTGAGGCCATCTCTATTTTGAAGTAGTACATTTTCTTCTTCTACTTCTATGAGTTGGCAAACAAACTGAAAGGGTTCCTACTGCCACCCGGAGTGTGGTGTTTGAACAGTATAAAGCCACGGTTGGCGATTTACTGCCAACTGCAGTTATGGAATGTTTATTCACGAGTAGGTCTATAATTCATTGGTCCATCCCTCCTGCCGGCTCAAAAAGAATTCTAACTTCACACATTATCCAAGGGATTGTGATAATTTTCTGGTAAAAACATTAGTTTGCTCCGTGGCAAGGTGCCCAAGTGTAGGGTTGTCACTAGTTAACACAGCCACAAAGTCATAAACCCTTTCTATTTCAACATGATCTTAAAATCTGATTTTAAACTCAACTCTCACCTTAACCACACTGCTAACCTTAGCCTATCCTTACGGTAAAAAAATAAGCTACTTTTTGTTTTCATGAATTTGTATGTATGATATTGCCAATGTTGACTTTGTGACTGTTTTTATCTAGTGGAAACTCGTGTAGGCTACAGAGAAAAGCTGTTTGTTTCTCAGATGACTCTTGATTAGGAAGAACTTTGCAGCAGGTGTTTCTGATTTAATAAATATTGCCATGTTGGTGGGTGATAACATTTAAATAAAGCCCAGCCCCGAAGTGAAACAGGGTGAAAATAATTTTCACGTCACCTCATAGAAAAAGGCATGTAAGCCTCATGGAAACGTCCGAAGTTACACATTTGGATTTGTCACTTCAAGCCCAAATATCATACTTTGACTAAAACAATGATTTATTGATTCACATCGTTGTGCAACGTCATGGGTAAGCTCTGGCAATTGTCTTTCACCCCAAAAAAGTGGCTTTCTATTGGTGTGGGCGTTTTTAAATGTATGTACATGTTAATTGTCTGTGTATAGCAGGATTTCCCAACCCTCTCCTCTGGGACGAACAAATGTTTCAGATTTTTGTTGTAGCCTTAAACTGGCACACCTGTTTCAATTAGTCTGCTAATCATCAACTCATTGACTAATTGAATCAGTTGTACAAGTTTCTGGCTAAAATCAAAAGTTGAAACTTCTGGTGGTCCCTGAGAAGAGGGTTGGAAGTACTAGTGTATAGCGCATGCAGGGTACAAAACATTAGCAACACCTTCCTAATATTGAGTGGCATTCCACAGGGATGTTGGCCCATGTTGACTCCAATGCTTCCCATTATTTTGTCAAGTTGGCTAGATTTTCTCGATACACATGGGAAACTGTTGAGCATGGAAAAACCCAGCAGCGTTGCAGATCTTGACACATTCAAACTCATGTGCCTGGCACCATACTGCCCTACACTGTTCAAAGGCACTAAAATCTGTTGTTTTGCCCAATGACCCTCAATGGCACACAATCCATGTCTTAAGGCTTATAAATCCTTCTTTAACCTGTCTGGTTCTACACTGATTTGAAGTGGACGTAACAGGTGACATCAATAAGGGATCCTAGCTGTCACCTGGTCAGTCTGTCTTGGAAAGAGCGGGTGTTCCTAAAGTTTTGTCCACTGCACATCCCAAGATGCATACTTAACTTTCATCCATACAGAGAATATCGCTTGTGAGTCTCTTTTGCCAATTATTGGGCAGAACATCAGAATAGGGCTGCCTTTGTAAACTCAGCCTTAAATACAACCTTTCCATCAAATATTTTTGCCAAAGGAAGTAGTTGCAGGTTAATGCGTCATGAGTCTTGTCCTGTAGGCTAACTTTGTTTTCCCCTTAGATATGCCAGCTGCAGTCAAAATTGGCTATATTGTCATAATTTTTTATTTTTTGGGGTCTAATGAGTGTTGGTTAGGTTTAAAATCAGATGCTATGCCTTTGTGGTTGTGCCAGCAAGTAACCACTGCAGAGCTGCATCCCAGAACAAGATTCATTATGAAAAACTAACATATTATTATTATTTTTGTTCCTTTTTATTTTTCTTTGTTTAAGCATTACTGTTGTAATTCTTTTCTGTTCACCAACAGACTGAGGGATATGCATTTCTCCTGTTTTATTCTGTAAAATACATGTTTTTTTTATGTTGCTGTTAACTAGACACTGCTGCTTCTTTGTCATTGTCATGAGTACCCCTCTTTGTTGCATTTCCTCTTTCTTAATAGTTTTCCTGATCTCATTGTTGCCCAGCTGTGAACAGGTGTGTGTGTATATATGGACTCACCTGCAACTTCACAACCAGGATGGGTTTTACTCTTTTGTTTTCCTCTCCTTCTCTGTGTGATACTGGACTGAACAGACCTGTGATGACCTTACTGAACTGTCTGGAGGCACAGTGAACTGACTGAATGGTGCTCGGGCTGTTGTGGCCCCTAATGGATTATGGCAGGCAGTGAATGAAAGTGTTCCACATAAACTTGTCATAAGAACAGACCTTTTCTTTCTGTTAAATGTTTTGCTACGTTGTGAGCTTTGAATGCGACCCTGGCTTAGTCATTGTTGACTATTAAACCACTTTCTTATATGGACCTCATCCATAGAGCAAGATGGAGGACTCCTCTTTGCATCTGTGCCATTATGACAATCTCCATTTTGAAATAGTCCATTTTCTTCTTTACTGATCCCTCCTGATGACTGGGTAGGACATGACTCCAACAGAGTCAACAGCTAATGAAGTTGGAGGTCCCACCCAGTTGACTACATTAAAATGGTGGAAGCTGTCAATGATTCTGCTTATGCTAATATAGCCTGTTAGCCCCCAGAGGTCTTTGTTATTCTCTGACCTCAATACAGTGCATTACAGCCTGCAGCTACCGTATGAGGGAGTCTAACAGCATTAATAGTACTTGATAAAGTAATACACTTGGTAGCATGTGTATTATACATCATAGAACCAGGAGTTTTCCCTGGCCAGGATATAGGGTCTGTTAACTCCTGGCTCTAATTACAGTGGCCTGAGCAGGAAAAACTCCTGGCCCCAGTGTACTGTTCATGACGAATGAAACAGATGTGGGTTTTCATCCACTGTTCTGTTTATTTTCTATATTTAAGGTCTACTTTGTTATGACAGTGCCTCTGCGATTTTTCAAACATTACCTTTTGTGCAGTGATTCACCACGTGTTTGTGTTTTTCTCTGGAGATAACGTGAACAATAGTGCTTAGTTTCTGCAAAGTAGTTTAATGTTTTTCATATAATTTTCCTAATGTAAATCAAGGGTCTAAATTGTGGTAGAGGCTGTTTTTCACCGAGAAGATAAACAAGCAGTGAGAGACACATGTAACAATGTTGTACTACGTCATACAACGTACAAATCTTGTTCCAGTACACTACTATGCTTTTTAAATGCATTTCAACATTGCTGCAACCTTATACATAGGGACAATCTTGGTTTTGCAGTCAGGCATTCATGAGAATAGATGCGTCTCAGCACCATTTGTGATCAAGTACATATCTCCCCCATTACCTCAGGCCTTAGTTCTTCATGGTTGGTAATCCAGTCTGGAGGAACAGGTTCAACCGGAGAGGCATGTTCCTCCGTATGTCTGTCGGACTGATCCAGGAAGTAGATGGATCTGTTGTTGCGGCTGCCTCCTTTGTATGTCTTGTCACACACACACACACACACACAGTCATCTCATAGGGGCAAGTCCCCTTCCCACTCAGTCAAAGGCCTTGTTATATGTAATCACACAACTTACAGTAGTCCCTAGGTCGGGACATCTTCCCTCAACCCCAGGTGTGTTGGAGAGGAATACATCAGCCCATTCCCACTTGGCAAAGTTTGGATGTGTGGTTTCACTTGTAGATACATGGTTGTGTGTACTATTGTTTGTTCAGACGGAGTTAGCCCCTCCAGGTGTGTGACTGAGTGAAGATGAGGGTGTGGCTATAGATTGGTGTGTAAATGCGGATTAAGGTGTTGGGTGTGTGCATTTGTGCGATTAGTCCTCAAGTGTGTTTTTGTGGATTAATATGCATAGAGGGGGGCAGCAGTCTTCTTAGCAAGTTCCTAGGGTTGAGCAGCTGTTGCACGGAGCTCTGGGTTTGTGGTTGGGTTTGGACTGGATGGGGTGTGTGCTGTTCCTGTTCCCGCCTGCGCCTCCTCCTCGATGAGTTTCCCTGACCTGATCGCCCTGAGGTGGTGAGGGGGTGATCCTTCCCCCAATCAACATGAGCAGGGCCAGCATGACTCTGTACTCTGCTGAGATATTGAGAGTTTTGATAGCCAGCTGAATCAAATAGCACAGTGTAATATGATACTGTCTGTTTCAATAGACATTGTTACCATCTGAAACATTAACATTTTCAAAAAAGGTAATACCTGAGTGTTTGCTTTGTTCTCACCTTAGAGGTCCCACACTCCCTCCACTCAGCCAGTGCATTAGACACTGATGAACCAGTATATACTGCTCCTGGGTACATGCAGTGAGGGAACACAACACTGAGAACATTCTGCAGCTAATGAAGATGACATGAACATTGTGACAAGCTGAGCTCTTGACCTGGGGGGGTCTTAGACTAACTTGCCAGCAGAGAGGAGCCTTCAGCTGCCCTATCCTTTTCTGAAGGGTTATATAGCCTCACATTGTACTAGTAGGTCATCAGGAACCATTATCACAACTTAATAAATGGGGAGGCTAGAGACAAACTACTTTCAATGCAGCATCAAAAGAAGTTTTGTCTCCAAGCCTTCAGTTATCTATTGATGATGTGTAACAAGGATCCTAATGAATCACTGTCCTGGGGCAGGGTTTCTATCTATGGGGGTGCACATTTGTGTTTATATCCCAACACAACTTATTCAGCTAATCATCAATATTCTCAGTAGTTGTGGACTGACCAGGTTCTGGACCATCATGACTCTGTGCCGTCTCAGGTCCTCCACGGCGGCTCTAACATCAGGCATGATGCCACGCACACACAGCTGCATCAGCCATAGCAGAGCGACAAATGTCCCAGACCGCCCCACACCTGCACTGAGAGATGCCAGCAGCATTTAAGAGATGTAATTGGCACAGAGAGATACAAACAGCATTTAAAAGAGGTGTAATCGGCACACATACTTTATATAGAGATATTGTCTCAACTGAGATTCATACACATAGATATCTGCAAATATTAAGAAACCAACACAATGACTATGATTTAAATGTTTTACAGTGATGGAAATGTGACTGGCATTCAGCTATTTTCAGTTAATAAACAAAAAAAGACAGTGCTGCACACTGTATACTTGCAAATGTAACATTTTATTAATGTTTCTGTCACAGAAATATCAAGGCCAAAAAGTATAGGTTAATAAATAATGACACAGAAAACAAAAAGTGTGAGACAGTTTGCAAGCTAGGTGAGTTTGGGTCAGAGGTCATACCTGCAGTGCACCACTGCAGGCCCCAGAAGGGGTAGAGTGTCCAGATGCTGCCTCACATACTCAGTGAAAGCACAGAGAGAGGAGAGGTTGTTGGGTACACCCTGGTCTGGCCAGGCAGCGTAGTAGTAGTGTGTTACTGTCCTCTCTATGGGGAAACCGTGCTGAAACGACACACACTATCAGCACAACCACACTACCAGAACAACCACACACACCAGACAAACTCACTATCTGTACCACTCAGACACACAATTCATCTTGGAAATAGCCTACATCTGTTGACCAGTGGCTGAAACTAATAGTCTTTGTTACAATAAAATAGGACAACTAGGAAATGACAGGACCTGGGCCTCACCTGTCGTAAGTGAATGGTGGTGATGAAATAATCTGGACGCCGTTTACGAGACACTGTGGTAACCTGGACCGCTCCGTACGACACCGTCCCTTGCTCCATTGGCCAGTACTCATCACACAGCACCTGGAGAAACACGGTCAACACGTTGTCTAACTAATAAAAAGTATAGACACTACTGTGTGCACAGCAGGAAATGTGACACTATGACAAATTCATGGTAGATACACCAACTCTGTGCAGCACCCACATCAACAGGGGCAAGAATATGCTTACGGAGACTTTTCCATAACTTCATGGGTGGCAACGAGGGCAATATAAAACCAGAAGAACTATGCAAGTTTACGGGTCAAACTTGATGCTGTGAATGTAGTCAACATGTTACTCATGAACGTTTAATGCATTTGAGAATTGTTCAGTGTCCCATCGCCATCAAATCCCTCACTCACCATGTCCTTCTGTTTCAGGGCGGTCACCATGATGATGATCCTAACGTTCTGCTCCCATACCATCCTCCAGAAGTCAGCGATAGTGCTGTGCAAAGGACCCTGGGTACAAATGAAGTCTCGCTCCGTACATCCACCCTGAGGAGCAGATAGACAGACCGCAGACTTGATGAATGAATAGACAGACAGACATACAGCGACAGACAGACAGAGTACTCACAGGGACATAACTAGCGTTGATATAATCTGAGTGTAGCTTGGAGTCTAGCAGGGACAGCCTCACTCGACTGTGGTCATCTGAAACCACAGGGACCATTAATCAAAGTGATCAGAAAATGGGAAGCATTACCACACATGGGATAGATGTGAAGATAATGTTTATGTGCTTAGATACAGCAGGTCATATTATCATGGTAATAAACTATTACTCAGAGGTAGCATGTGGTGGTGCCCTGATATGGTATGTACCATAATACTCACAAGGCAGTATGTAGGGGTATCTGTTCTTCTCTCTGTTGGCCTCCAGGTTTCCAGCCCTGGTAGTGAACTCTTTACCAACATCATTCAGCTCCTGAACAATGAAAAAACAGCAACTAAAGGGACACTATGAAAGTGGAACTTTACTGCCACAGCAGACACTGCACAAAGTCTCCAAGGCTCAACAGCCTGGTGTTTCTCAACTCCAGTCCTCCAGGACCCCCAACAGTACACATTTTTGTTGTAACCTTGGAAAAACTCACCTGATTCAACTCATTGAGGGCTTGATGATTAGTTAACAAGTTGAATCAGGTTTGCTTGTCTGGGGCTACAACAAAAATGTGTGTTGGGGATACTGGAGTTTGGAAACACTTCTGGATTACAGAGCCAGGGTATTACTCAATAGAAGACTGGTTGAGATTGGTTTACCTCAAACTTCTGCCAGAAACCACTGTTGTCCTTGGCAGCGAGTGATTGACAGCGCAGATGGAATTCCTGTAGTATATGTTCCCGTGAGAACACCCGTACCCTATATGGAAATATGGCAACAATACTCAGTCAATCAACAACACTCTTTAAACAACTCTTTAAATTGAGCTCCAATTTTACTCAGTGGCATTTTTCCAAGTGACTACACCCAGAATGTTCTTAATGCCATCATTCCATTAGACTTGAGGAAGCAACAATAGGCTAAAACAGTTCTAACAGCATTCAATCAGCCAATCAATAGTTACTTTTCTCTTCAACACCATTTCAACAAAGACTCAAGTTATTCAATCCAGTCGCTCAATGACATTCAAAGTTCCTCACCTCATGTTTTGTTACAGGTGCAGAGATTAGGCTTTAAGCTTCCTGTGGTAACCAATAACAGGAGTATGTAGCGTAGAGGGGTTCAGACTTGTGGGGTTTCGTTTGGTAGTTGTAGAACAACAGACCAGATGATTGCAGTGCCCAATCCTGGATGAGAGGCTTCTGCATCACTGATCATGTGGAAGAAATAGCAAAGCCTCTGTGATTACTATGCCTTGGTCAAAATGGTCAAAAAAGTGGAACTTGAATGTAGAACTAAACTGAAGTTACTGACCCTTCCCTCGCTAGTTAGAGGAATTTGGCTCACCAAAAAGACCATGTCACACCAAACACAAACACACAATAAATACTTTCATAAAAACATACAAATATACAGATGTGCATTAATATTTTTTTTAAATGTTGGGCGGCACCGGAAGCCTAACATTCTTACACAAGATGGTTTGAATTTGTTCAAGGAGCTCAAAAGGCAGTAAGAATGTCTCATATTACACCATTTAAAAATATATAATTAACACTATAGAACAAAGTCAAATATAGCCTACAGAATAAGGTTGCAGAATCAACTGCTAGCACCCAAAACATTTTCTGTTGAACACTGTCTGACACAAACAAAAGACGCATTCATCACCAACCTGAGAACACTAGAAAAACCTACACCAACAGGTGTACAACACAAGTGTACAGCCCAGAAGGGGTGAGCAACACCAACGTATTATTTCTTATTTTACTATTACCTTTGTAAGTGTTCCTTTAAGTGAGAAAGAGTTTAGAGAGCAACCGGTGGCTCCCTTCCCTTCGATGTGTCCTATCTTGTCAAGTTACCTTGCCCCAGTTATCCAAACCACCACATTTTCTTTCTCTCTCGCTCTCTCTCTGAAAGTGGCAGGGAGAGGGGTGGGTTGAGACAGAGACTAAAGGGGCGGAGAGAAAGAAACAAATACTTAAGGAAGGTATGTGGCTGTGGATAATGTTTTATTTGATATTCTTTAAGACAATGTATTGTAATACTGCTAATACTGCCACGTTTAATCCCACTCGTTGCTCATGAATGGTACCTATAAAATGTAATAATACTTCAAATCCTGCTAGGTAACCTGCCTTTACCACTCCTACACAGTAGACTTGAAAAACAGATACCACTGGTCTTAGCAATATTCTTATTAATTAAATACTTATATCACTTATACAAATACTAAAACAACTTCTAAGAATTCTTACAAGAAAGACATTATGTATTGCTCCTGTGAAATGCAGTTAATTTTAGTTTCATATGGGGAACATTGTTTATTGAGACCATGAATAGAAGGAGAGGGTCATTAGTCCATAGAATTAGCATTCATTCTAGAAATCCAAATTCTAGGTAGTCAAGGTTACAGAATCCCAATGATTTTCAATTGTGCATCTCATTCTAGCAGAGAAAGTGACCATGGCATGACTAGATACAATTAAGACATTTATAATTGTATCTTTATTTAACTAGGCAAGTCAGTTAAGAACAAATTCTTATTTACAATGATGGCCTAGGAACAGGGGGTAGAAGGACATATTTGTACCTTGTCAGCTCGGGGATTCGATCGTGCAACCTTTCGATTCGAGCAAAAGGTGGCGCTACAAAGTATTAACTTCAGGGGGCTGAATAATTTTGCACGCCCAATTTTTCAGTTTTTGATTTGTTAAAAAAGTTTGAAATATCCAATAAATGTTGTTCCACTTCATGATTGTGTCCCACTTGTTGTGATTCTTCAAAAAAAATACAGTTTTATATCTTTATGTTTGAAGCCTGAAATGTGGCAAAAGGTCGCAAAGTTCAAGGGGGCCGAATACTTTCGCAAGGCACTGTACCTAGGATTATTGCAATGACCTATTTCCTCATGGTTTGACAAGGATGTCTAATACAATCAAAAGCATTGAAGATAAATGTTATTTATTTGTGTTTGATATGTCAGTAGTTACCAGTGTTAACAGGAATCTTGAATGTCCCAAATTGAACAAACTGAAGATGGTAAAATGTCAGTGGTGAATGTCAGCAGGTACACTGCATTACCAAAAGTATATGGAACAACTGCTTGTCGAACATCTCATTCCAAAATCATGGGCATTAATATGAAGTTGGTCCCCCCTTTGCTGCTTTAACAGTCTCCACTCTTCTGGGAAGGCTTTCCACTAGATGTTGGAACATTGCTGCGGGGACTTGCTTCCATTCAACCACAAGAGCATTAGTGAGGTCGGGAACTGATGTTGGACAATTAGGCCTGGCTCGCAGTCGGCATTCCAATTGATCCCAAAGGTGTTCGATGGGGTTGAGGTCAGGGCTCTGTGCAGGCCAGTCAAGTTCTTCCACACCGATTTTGACAATCCTTTTCTGTTTGGACCTCGCTTTGTTCACATGGGCATTATCATGCTTAAACAGGAAAGGGCCTTTCCCAAACTATTGCCACAAAGTTGGAAACACAGAATCATCTAAAATGTATGGTGTACCGTTAAGATTTCCTTACACTGGAACTAAGTGGTCTAGCCCGAACCATGAAACACAGCCCCATACCATTATTCCTCCTCCACCAAACTTTACAGTTGGCACTATGCATTGGGGCAGGTAGTGTTCTCCTGGCATCCACCAAACCGAGATTTGTCTGTCAGATTGACAGATGGTGAAGAGTGGTTCATCACACCAGAGAACGTGTTTCCACTGCTCTAGGGTCCAATAGCAGCGAGCTTTACACCACTCCAGTCGACACTTGGCATTGTGCATTGTGATCTTAGGCTTGTGTGCAGCTGCTCGGACATGGAAACACATTTTATGAAGCTCCTGGCGAACAGTTATTGCGCTGATGTTGCCTCCAGAGGCAGTCTGGAACTCGGTAGTGAGTGTTACAACCGAGGACAGACAAGTTTTATGCGTTACATGCTTCAGTACTCGGCGGTCCCGTTCTGAGAGCTTGGCCTATCACTTCGCAGCTGAGCTGTTGTTGCTCCTAGACTTTCCACTTCACAATAACAGCACTTACAGTTGACCGGGGCAGCTCTAGCAGTGCATAAATGTGACAAACTGACTTGTTGGAAAGGTGGCATCCTAGGATGGTGCCACATTGAAAGTCACTGAGCTCTTCAGTAAGGCCATTCCATTGCCAATGTTTGTCTATGGAGATTGCATGACCGTGTGCTCGATTTATCAGCATTGGGTGTGGCTAAAATAGCCAAATCCACTAATTTGAAGGGGTGTCCACATACACTATATATACAAAAGTATCTCCCCTATTGCATCATAGTATAGTAAGTGCTGTGCACAAAAATCTAGACTGTGTGAGGTGTTTTTTTTTCTTCACCTTTATTTAACCAGGTAGACCAGTTGTGAACAAGTTCTCATTTACAACTGTGACCTGTGAATGCCTATGTTCTTCCAGCCTCAGTTACAAATTAAGTCAAATAGGTAGATTCAACAGTGCCAACAATGTCAAAGAAACACACTGATTAATAATCAGATTAATAACCATTTATTACACTCAACATTGCATCATCAGACAAATGATCTACAGTAAGAGCTCACAGTGTGTTGTTACATGTTGCAACAGGTTGACTCATAACAAGACTTGTGTTCCACTGCCTAGAGAGCATTAAGGGCAGTGAGGAAAAGTAGAGGTCCTCTGGGGAAGGGGCCATCCTCCCAACCTGCCCAGAAAATAATATATGTCATTTAGCAGACATTTTTATCCAAAGCGATTTACAGTCATACATGCATATACAGTTGAAGTCGGAAGTTTACATACACTTAGGTTGGAGTCATTACAACACGTTTTTCAACCACTCCACACATTTCTAGATATCAAACTATAGTTTTGGCAAGTCGGTTAGGACATCTACTTTGTGCATGACACTAGTAATTAATCCAACAACTGTTTACAGACAGATTACTTCACTGTCTCACAATTCCAGTGGGTCAGAAATGTACATACACAAAGTTGACTGTGCATTTAAACAGAAAATTATGTCATTGCTTTAGAAGCTTCTGATAGGCTAATTGACATAATTTCTGTCAATTGGAGGTGTACCTGTGGATGTATTTGAAGGCCTACCTTCAAACTGCCACTTTGCTTGACATCATGGGAAAATGAAAAGAAATCAGCCAAGACTTCGGAAAAAATTGTGTAGACCTCCACAAGTCATCCTTGGGAGCAATTTCCAAACGCCTGAAGGTATCACATTCATCTGTACAAACAATTGTATGCAAGTATAAACACCATGGGACCACGCAGCCATCATACCGCTCAGGAAGGAGACGCGTTCTGTCTACTAGAGATGAACGTACTTTGGTGCGAAAAGTGCAAATCAATCCCAGAACAACAACAAAGGACCTTGTGAAGATGCTGGAGGAAACAAGTACAAAGTATCTATATCCACAGTAAAACGAGTCCTATATCGACATAACCTGATAGGCCGCTCAGCAAACAAGAAGCCACTACTCCAAAACCGCCATAAAAAAGCCAGACTATGGTTTGCAACTGCACATGAGGACGAATATCGTACTTCTAGGAGAAATATTCTTTGGCCTGATGAAACAAATATAGAACTGTTTGGCCATAATGACCATCGTTATGTTTGGAGGAAAAAGAGGGAGGCTTGCAGGCCGAAGAACACCATCTCAACCGTGATGCACGGGGGTGGCAGCATCATGTTGTGGGGGTGCTTCGCTGCAAGAGGGACTGGTGCACTTCACAAAATAGATGGCATCATGAGATAGGAATATTATGTGTATATATTGAAGCAACATCTCAAGACATCAGTCAGGAAGTTAAAGCTTGGTCGCAAATGGTTCTTCCATATGGACAATGACCCCAAGCACACTGCCAAAGTTGTGGCAAAATGGCTTAAGGACAACAAAGTCAAGGTATTGGAGTGACCATCACAACGCCCTGACCTCAATCCCATAGAAAATTTGTGGGCAGAACTGAAAAAGCATGTTCGAGCAAGGAGGCCTACAAACCTGACTCAGTTACACCAGCTCTGTCAGGAGGAATGTGCCAAAATTCACACAATTTATTGTAGGAAGCTTGTGGAAGGCTACCCGAAATGTTTGACCCAAGTTAAACAATTTAAAGGCAATGCTACCAAATACTAATTGAGTGTATGTAAACTTCTGACCCACTGGGAATGTGATGAAATAAATTAAAGCTGAAATAAAACAATCATTCTCTCTACTATTATTCTGACATGTCACATTCTTAAAATAAAGCGGTGATCCTAACTGACCTAAAACAGGGAATTTTTACTAGGATTAAATGTCAGGAATTGTGAAAAACTGAGTTTAAATGTATTTGGCTAAGGTGTATGTAAACTTCCGACTTCAACTGTAAATAGTCATCGTTCTCTCAATCTGTGAACACACACAAACTCTTTTATTACTGCGCACTTACCCTGACTTTTTATTGTTTTCTGGCTTACTTTCCACCATTTCCTCCTTCTGCTGCACCTGACTGTCTTTCTCCTCCTTCGCTTGATTATTGTAGTGTCTGATATCTAGATGTCCAGGTTGTTAAAGGTGTACATACGGTCTATTATACTTCCGCCTCATAAACATAATCTTGTTTCCTAACTACGTTTCAGTTATAGTTTCACAAACATATTCCCTTTACATAACTCAACTCTATTTATCATCAAGTCCGCATCATCACCCACCTGTTGGGCCTCTCCTGCCTCTCCCTGGAGGAGCTTCCTGTCGGCTGCTGTCAGGTGGGTGATGGGGGCCAGACGGGAGCTGTGGCGGAAATGGAGGTACTCTGGCTGTGACGCTGTACTAACCAGCGGAGAAAGGCCGGTCCGGGCAGACAGTGACATCTGGACTGTTCTCCTTCCATGGAGGTCCTGGAGAATGTTGTTGATCATGATGTCCCACAGAATCCCTATCTTGTCCAGTATCTCCTCAATATGTCTCTGATAGACCAACTGGGCTTCCCTATTCCTGTTCTGCTCAAAGTCGTTCTTCATATCTCGCTCAATATCAGCCATCATCAAGCACATCTGCATCTTCACCTCCTTCTGTAGCTGTGGTGCCAGGATAACAACCTCACCCTCAACGTGATCAAGAAAAAGGAGGTGATTGTGGACTACAGGAAAAGGAGGGCCGAGCACGCCCTCATTCACATCGTCTGGGCTGTAGTGGAGCAGGTTTAGAGCTTCAAGTTCCTTGGTGTCCACATCACCAATGAACTATCATGATCCAAACACACCAAGACAGTTGTGAAAATGGCACGACAAAACCTATTCCCCCTCAGGAGACTGAAGAGATTTGGCATTGTTCCTCAGATCCTCAAGTTCTACAGCTGCACCATCGAGCTGAATCACCGCCTGGTATGGCAACTGCTCAGCCTCCGACCACAAGGCACTACAGAGGGTAGTGCACACAGCCCAGTACATCACTGGGGCCAAGCTTCCTGCCATCCAGGTCTTATATGCTAGGAGGTGTCAGAGGAAGGCCCTAAAAATGGTCAAAGATTCCAGCCACCCTAGTCATAGATTCTCTGCTACCGCACAGCAAGCGATACCGGAGCACCAACTCTAGGTCCAAACGGCTTCTTAACAGCTTCTACCCCCAATCCATAAGACTCCTGAACAGCTAATCTGCTAGGCTGCTGGGGTTTTCATGCTCAACAGTTTCCCATGTGCATAGCCACGGGACGTAGGGGTGCTGCAGGACCCCCTGATGAATCTGAAAAATAGCAGTGATTACAGCCTTGAGTATTCTTGGGTATGACGCTACAAGCTTGGCACACCTGTATTTTGGGAGTTTCTCCCATTCTTCCTGCAGATCATCTAAAGCTCTGTGAGGTTGAATGGTTAGCGTCGCTTCACAGCTGTTTTCAGTTCTTTCCAGAGATGTTCAATCGGGTTCAAGTCCGACATCTGTCTGGGCCGTTCAAGGACATTGAGACTTGTCCGGAAGCCACTCATGGGTTGTCTTGGCTGTGTGCTTAGGGTGGTTGTCCTTTTGGAAGGTGAACCTTCACCCCAGTCTGAGGTCCTGAGCGCTCTGGAGCAGGTTTTCATCAAGGATCTCTCTGTACTTTGCTCCATTTATCTTTCCTCAGATCCTGACTGTGCATGATGCTGCCACCACCATGCTTCACCGTAGGGATGGTGCCACGTTTCCTTGAGACGTGACGCTTGGCATTCAGACCAAAGAGTTCAACTTGGTTTTATCAGACCATAGAATCTTGTTTCTGATGGTCTGAGAGTCCTTTAGGTGCCTTTTGGCAAATTTCAAGTGGACTGTCATGTGCATTTTTCTGAGGAGTGGCTTCCGTCTGGCCAGTCTACCATAAAGTCCTGAATGGTGGAGAGCTGCAGAGATGGTTGTCCTTCTGGAAGGTTCTCCCATCTCCACTGAGGAACTCTGGAGCTCTGTCAGAGTGACCATCGGGTCACCTCCCTGACCAAGGCCCTTCTTCCCCAATTGCTCAGTTTGGACGGGCAGCCAGCTCTAGGTTGAGTCTTGGTGGTTCCAAACTTCTTCCATTTAAGAATGATGGAGGCCACTGTGTTCTTGGGGACCTTCAATGCTACAGACATTTTTTGGTACCCTTCCCCAGATCTGTGCCTTGACACAATCCTGTCTCAGAGCTCTACGGACAATTTCTTCAACCTCATAGCTTGGTTTTTGCTCTGACTTGCACTGTCAGCTGCGAGACCTTATATACAAAGGTGTGTGCCTTTCCAAATCATGTCCAATCAATTGAATTTACCACAAGTGGATTCAAGTTGTAGAAACATCTCATGGATGATCAATGGAAACAGGATGCACCTGAGCTCAATTTCAAGTCTCATAGCAAAGGACCTGAATAATTATGTAAATAATTTTTGAATACATTTGCAAACATTTAAAAAAAACTGTATTTGCTTTGTCATTATGGGTTATTGTGTGTAGATTGCTGAGATTTGTATTTATTTCTCAATTTTAGAATAAGGCTGTAACGAAATGTGGAAAAAGTTAAGTGGTCTCAATACTTTCCGAATGCACTGTATGACTTTGGATGTTTCCGTGAGGCTTTACGTGCCTTTTCTATGAAATTATGTGCAACAGATTTTAAGATCATGTTGAAATAGAAAGGGTTGACTTTGTGGCTGTGTTAACTAGTGACAACCCTACACCTGGCCATGGAGCAAATTAAAATAGGGGGAGCAAACAAATGTTTTTACTAGCAAATTATCATAATCCATTGGATAATTTGTCAAGTTTCAAAAAATGTTTAGCTGTCAGGAGAGATGGGCCAATGAATTATAGGCCTACTCATGAATAAACATTCCATAACAGCAGGTGGCAGTACATCGCCAACCTTGGCTGTAATACTGTTCAAACACCAGTGTGAACCCTTTCTGTTTTTTACCAACTCATAGAAGTAGAGAATGTACTACCTCAATATAGAGATGGCCTCAATAGCCCTGCCCATGCTCTCACCGACGCCGTAATGATACGATGTCTAAGTTAATGCTCTTTCCCCACCTCTTCCAGTCCTACTAGTGTACGTTGGCGGTTGGCAACAACTTCCTGGATCTCTCTCTCACTATGAGGCAGCGAGCGAGGATCTACTCTCTGTTGATTGGCTGGGTGGAGTACAATGGAGCTGTTGGGGGCCACCACGGGTTCAGGTAGAAGGCGTCATTACGAACTTTAGCACTCAGTGGACTGAGAGAGGTTAGTAATTATGTGACAAATTGAAAAAAATGTTTTAGTGTTTAAACTGCCATTTATCGGTATAACATTTTTATCATAAAAATCCATGTGAAAATCATATTGCGTGGTATGACTGCTAGGGGCAATGAAGTTCTACCGCAATCATACAGTAGGCTTAGGAAATTGCTTTGTGGCTGCTCAAATGAGTAGGTGAAATTTTGTCCCTAAGACAACCGTTCATTCACTTTTACTCCGATGATCCTCTGCGGCATTAGCGACTCATAACAAAAAATGAACTTAGCCAAGTAATCAATATTCTTTTCACTATATTCTCTTTTCCCTCCTTGGAGCTGTATGAGCAAACAAAAATACTCGTCAGCACGCACAACCTAGAACATTTCCCCGCAGCCATGCCCATGTGTATCAAGAATAGTCCACCACACAAAGGACATCCAGCCAACTTGACACATCTGAGGGTGGCAATGGCTTCAGCATGGGCTAGTATCTCAGGGCTCTATGGGGGGTGATTCATGCCAGAATTAAGCCACGTGAAGCTACTGATACCTCACCTAGTCACCTAACGTCTTCCTAGCTCCATAAAAAAACGCCATGAATTAACATGGATTGTCAAAGGAGACAAGTTTGTTTCAAAGGAGTCAAACTGCCGACTCGTTCACGTCACGTGACACGTACACGTCATGTAAACGTAGTGTTCATGTGGTGTTCACATTGCTAATCTGTGTTTGCGTGTAAGTTTATTATGATGTTATGTCTACATGTGTTACGTGTTAGTTTAAGTGTCTGTTTAGTTCATACATTTCATTTGTCGATTTAGCTAAAATAGGCCTATCACCGCAAAGCTAAAATGATTAGGCTAGTTGATATGGCAGCCACCATTACTGTGTAGATATGCCTATTTCTTGCATCAATACAAACCCCAAGGGCTTCTTGGTAGCCTGTGGTTCGAGTGTTAGGCCAGTAACTGAAAGGTTGCAAGATCAAAGCTGACAAGGTCAAGTTTTTTTTTTTTCATTTTGCCCCGAGCAATGCAGTTAACCAACTATTCCCCAGGCGCTGAATATTGGATTTCAATTAAGAGAGGTTGGGTAAAATGTATTTTTTGTTGGTCCTGTCAATGTTGAGTGATCACACATGCCTCAGCACACATAGGTTACTTTGCCTGCTTGCAAATGTGTGCTAAAAGTGGGGATGCTTCATAGTATTTCTGATTATCTTAACTCACCACCATCAATTAATTTTATTTTTCACAGATATCCAGATAAATAGGTGCTATCTACGAACTAACAGGATTCTTCCACTGTCCCCATGGGAGAACCCTTTTTGGTTCCTGGTAGAACCCCTTCTGTCTCTAAGTAGAACCCTTTTGGGCTCCATTCCACAGAAGGTTCGACCTGAACCAGAAAGTTTTCTCCTTTGGTGACAGCCAAAGAACCCTGTTGGAATCCTTTTCTCAAAGAGTATACTCAACAAGTTTAGCCTGTTAAGTTCACACCATTTGATTCTGTACTCAAACATCTGCCTGGTATTCAAGATAACATGCAACATAGCACCACCACCTTTGAAGGTGAAGTTTTTTGTCAACCTCTGCTCACACTTAAATCACAGTGCTCCAAGAACCTCCACCAGGGTAGTATCCTGTAGTATCCTCAAACGGTCAAAAAGGAGACATGAGGCACCACACACTCATTTTAGATCCCAATGAGTCTTTATTTTCATACTGTATGCTCTCATTCTCATTACTGTCTCCTTTGCCATCTTCTCAAGTCTTTACTTGGAACTCCATCCATACACACACACACACATACTATAGCATCTTGCTTACATTTCTCACATTTTAGGCAAACTCTGACAAAACATTGACATTCAAAATAGTAATTGGATCAATCTACTGTAATCACACAATTAATAATTAAATACATACTGTACATTCATTATTTGGATCAATCAACTGTACAATGTTACATTAATAATTAAATAAATACTCAAGGCTGTGAAGTGAAATATTTACACCAAAACTGGAATCCCTGGCTCAGTTCTGTCCATAAATAAACCATTCTGTGAGCTTCTGGTAGATGTGTAGCATTGGTCAGTTGCAACGGGTCTTTTCTGTGGAGTCGGGTTTGTCTTTCACCTTGATACAGACAACTCCTGAACAACGATTACATTAAAAAAGTGTATGTAATCTCAACAGGCCCTGATGTGTTTGTGGTTCGTCCTGCAGCCGGATTTGTCGTCCACCCAACCTGTCCTTCCTGTGTGCGACCAATGTTTGGTTGCGCTGAGATATGAGGCACTGTGTGCCTGGAGGCTCACTGGATGGCACTGGATCTCTTAGCGCAGTTCACCCTGCCACATCGGCCAAACATGCATCACATTTTTGAAGGGATGTCTTACACAATAAATCTCAACTGATTTAAAAAATAATTTTTGATTTACAACATTTTAATTTGTGCCTATATGCAACATTTTTGCTCTCATTTCAGATGTTAGTGGCAAGAAGCTGCTGCTCTGGCACTTGTGATGGATGATAATGGCAGTCTGGTGCTTGCATGGATCACCTTTTTATCCCACTGGACAATTGCACATATCCATATACATGTCCACTATGTAGATCTGGCCAGGAGAGCACGAGCGCTTCACTTCAAAGTGCATATCATTGATCTGTGAATAGACCACCCATACATAAAATTTATGCACGCATGTCTAAGAGACCCACTGGCTCCAGGTCATCTACAAGTCCGTGCTAGGTAAAGCTCCGCTTTATCCCAGTTCACTGGTCACGATGGCAACACCCACCCATAGCACGCGCTCCAGCAGGTGTATCTCACTGATCATCCCTAAAGCCAACACCTCATTTGGCCGCCTTTCGTTCCAGTTCTCTGCTGCCTGTGACTGGAACGAATTGCAAAAATCGCTGAAGTTGGAGACTTTTATCTCCCTCACCAACTTCAAACATTGCTATCTGAGCAGCTAACCGATTGCTGCAGCGCTACATAGTCTACCGGTAAATAGCCCACCCATTTTTACCTACCTCATCCCCATACTGTTTTTATTTATTTACTTTTCTGCTCTTTTGCACACCAATATCTCTACCTGTACATGACCATCTGATAATTTATCACTCCAGTGTTAATCTACAAAATTGTAATTATTTGCCTACCTCCTCATGCCTTTTGCACACAATGTATATAGACTCTCTTTTTTTCTACTGTGTTATTGACTCGTTAATTGTTTACTCCATGTGTAACTCTGTGTTGTCTGTTCACACTGCTATGCTTTATCTTGGCCAGGTCGCAGTTGTAAATGAGAACTTGTTCTCAACTAGCCTACCTGGTTAAATAAAGGTGAAATAAAAAATAAATAAATAAGCCGCTTTGGCTTCATAGTAAGCTGACAGACGAGTGGTCAAGAAATCAAAGAGCTGGGGGACGTTATAAGCATTTGTTCCAGGCAGAATTTTATCCTTTAAGATCCTCTTGGCTGATTCTGCAAAGTTGTTAGTGCCATTTCCTCTCACTGGTATGGTTTTTCAGTAGCACAGGGCACAATAGAGCTTTTCCAGGTCGTTCTTGAAGTGCTGATACCTGCAAAGTTGAACACAAGATTAAATTAAAGGATAATTTGATGTATAAAATTAATGTACATTAAACATAATGAATTATTATTATTATTATATACACACACCAAGATAATGCCCAAACCCCTGTCAGGAAATGAATCAAAATTAAATGAATTGTACATGCATTCAAACATCCTTTGTAACCCATAAGGCATATGCTAAACTGAAGTACTGTGCATGTGTGGTCCAATGAGTAAAAAACAGTAGTACAACCTTTCCTGTGGCAGTCCTCATGAGAGCCAGTTTCATCATAGCGCTTGATGGTTTTTTCGACTGCACATGAAGAAACTTTCAAAGTTCTTGAAATGTTCTAGATTGACTGTGCTTCATGCCTTAAAGTAATGATGGACTGTCGTTTCTCTTTGCTTATTTGAGCTGTTCTTGCCATAATATGGACTTGGTCTTTTACCAAATAGGGCTATCTTCTGTATACCACTCCTACCTTGTCACAACACAACTGATTGGCTCAAACACATTAAGAAGGAAATAAATTCCACAAATTAACTTTTAACCAAGGCACGCACACCTGTTAATTGAAATCCATTCCAGGTGACTACCTCAAAGCTGGTTGAGAGAATGCCAAGTGTGCAAAGCTGTCATCAATGCAAAGGGTGGCTACTTTGAAGAATCTCAAATAACACTTTTTTGGCTACTACACGATTCCATATGTGTTATTTCATTGTTTTGATGTATTCACAATTTTTCTACAATGTAGGAAATATTAAAAATAAATTAAAACTATTGAATGAGTAGGTGTGTGGAAACGTTTGACTGGCACTATATATCTGAGGATACATCATCAATTATGACCTTTTCTTGATCCTATCTGAGTTCGCCATCTTCAACAGCTGCCCGGGATACAATCTGGCGTAACTGTCGCAGTTTTGCTCTTTTATTTCGCTTCACCTTAGTCAAAACAAAGCACTCGAGGTAAAATATGTCTCCGCACCTTAGTCAAAACCGCTCACAAGACTCGAATCTAACGACCAATTGCAACACTTCAGCGGAGGCGTGTCTTGCCCAGAAGACGAGTGTGAAATCAAATATCGCCATCTTGTGTCAGTGTTTGCTGGTTTCCACTAGTTACCACAGCCACAACGTCTAGGTGTATGATTTATTTTTTGGAGGTCTTAATTTAAGTTTTAGGGTTAGGCATAAGTATAGCAGTGTGGTTAATGTTAGGTTTAAAATCAGACTTTAATAAGATAATTTGAAATAGACAGGGTTTATGACTTTGACTGTTGTAACTAGTGATGACCGCGTTTACAGGCGTTGTGCCAAAAATCTCCCCCCGACAGAATTCCCCCTTCGCTTGAGCGCGCACGCACTCAAATCTTCATTGCTGCGATTTGCTTGCTAGTTGAGATTTCTGATCACGTTAGGCTGCGTTTAATTTTTTTTCTTTTTTCGGTTTGATCGTGGGGGAGACACTAATATCTGCAGTTTTCCCATGTCCTATTCATCTGGTAGTTGTTCTGAAATGTTTATTGCTTGCCTACATTTTACTCCCTCCTCTATGTTTAATATAACACACATAGATTAATGATTAATTTCGGTTGCCTATCCTGAAGTGAAGTTTGTTCTATAGAAATTATTAAGGTATTAAAGAAATTAGAAGGGGGGGCCTTGCCGAAATCCCCCACCCCCCTTCTAATTTCCTTGATTTTGTGGCTAAAGTCAAATACTTTCTGTGGCACACATCAGAGTGAAATACTTTCTATAGAACAAACTTCAACATTAACAATTAATCTGTGCGTTACATTAAACATAGAGAAGGGAGTAACATTTAGGTAAGCAATATAAACATTTCAGAATAAGACATGGGAGAGATGACGAATTTTGGCAAATATATTTATTTATAGACTAATACACAAATAGCCAAACCGAAAACTGCAGACATTACTAGTGCCTCCCCTGCACCAAACCGACATAAAAAAAAATGAAATGCAGTCTAACGTGATCAGAAATCTCAACCAGCAAGTAAGTCTCAGCAATGAAGTATTGAGTGCGTGCGCGTTCACGCGAAGGGAAGGGGGAGATTTTCGCCACAACACCGGAAACCTCACAAGTCGAAGGCAGGTTTGACGGCAACGCAAATCACAGGTGACAACGCCAGATAGCACAATATGGCTGGGACAGACCTTTATGGGCATTCATTTGTTTATTGTTTTTTTCAAATGAGTTTTTAAGGGAACCTGGTGATAGGACAGGCTCATTTGTACATAGGCCTTTGTGTGCTGTCTCTCTTGAAAGTTTTCCTCCATAGACTTTTACAACAAGAAGTTGAATGCCCCGGACGGACGGCTTTCCGCATTGTTCGCATAGGAATCGAAAGTTAAATGACGCTGTCACGAAATACATAAGGTATTCGAACCTGAAACGAACCTGACAGAGCAACACAACTAGCCCACACCTGGTCAGACGTGTGTTGCTGGTAACGACGGAATGAAAACAACAATTTCACTGGAACTTCTAAATAAAATAAATGGATACACGGCCATACGAGACAACGCAGGGCAAGGTAAATATACCCGCTATTCTTAAGACCGACTGACCTGTGTGATCATTCCTACTCTGGTTTGTCTCATTGAAGGAAAAACATCCGTCAAGCTGGCAGCTAGCTTATTTTGTCAACTAAGTGTTTTACCAAAGAAGTGCACCATGATCATGTAATTATGTAATCCCCTACTCAAATCCACTTCCTGATTGTTTCATTTTGAAGGAAGTTTCCAACCAATGCACTGTGTTGTTTACAACTGAAACAAAAAGGCATAGTTGTATCTCGGCTAAAACTATTGTTATAAGACATATTACTAAATAATTGGACATCATAGCACAATCAAACATTGCACATTCTCTTTGTACCAGCAGTCCCAATCCAGACACAAATGCATGAGTTACATCTCCACTAAAACACTAAAGTCTGAAGTATGATTCAACTTTCACTTTCCAGAGCTCCACCATGCCACACAGAGAATGCAATGAAGAGTCACGTGACAAGAGACCGCGCGAGGGACCTATCAAACATGTCACTGCGGTATCAGATATATAATCACTCAATCAATTTAACTGAAGTTACATGTGAGTCATTTTGTGTAATGCCAGGTTCAGCATGGTCCCAGTCCCAGATTTGTAGTTGTTTGCTTTAGCCAACTCTTCTGCCATATTCATTTTATGGCATTTGCTGCATACAGATCTGGATACCAGTCTACAGCGAGCTCACAGTGGATACAATTTCTCATCATGAACACTAATTAGCTTACTTACTCTGTAACATTTTCAGGAGGAGAAACGACCTTTGGGAAGAATGAGAAGTCCGCCTAGACACAGAATAACTGGTTCGTTTAGGCAGAGGTTTGGAGGGAGATTCAACAGACCACGGTAAGACTTAAGGACATTTCAGAGCAACCTTGTGTAGCCTAAAGTTTGTTCTTGGTCATTTCAACATTTCCACACATTCACCGACTCACAATACTCTCACTCACTCATTCACACTTTTTATTTTCTGCTGTTTTCCTTACTGTACAGATTCATAAGGGATGATCATTCATTCCGGAAGCCCCGCTTCAGTTTTGGGTTCCAGAGATACCACTCCTTTACCCCCCGCCCACGTTTTCACTGGAGAGACCAGTCCGACCCCCCTGGGCCCCTAGGCCCTCCACAAGACCCATCAGGCTCCAACAGCCAGTACAGTGACCAGAGGAACATGGACAGGAACTCCCCCGCCAAGTCCTCACCTAAAGGACACACCAGTAGGTTTACACTCATGTTGTGTTTGAGGGGAGTTTTGACCAAATTAATTAACCTGTGGCTACAGGGTAAGCGTATTACCGTCTATGCCAACATGAACCAGATCTCTTGGCAGAGTTCATAGTAGGGGCTAGGGCTTCACAATTAATCAGATTCACATCGAAATGTCAATATTGACATGTGAAATATTCATATCGCAATTAATATTTTGAAACGCATCTCAGCTGCGTAATGGCCCCTTTTTTTCCCATTTTTTTTGTTCTCGTGGCTGTGTCCCGCACCAAGACCGCCCCCGTCAATCAAGCAGGGCAGTTCGTCTTCCTCGCTGTTAGATCATTAAAAGTTTGTGTGCTGTTCTCTTAGATCAAATGCAGTCAACCGATTGTTCAAAACAAGAACGATGCTGCTTTCTACTTAGCTTCTCAATATGTCATCCTATTTCTAGGATTCCAACAGTTCACCCAAGTGTTTTGATCTATATCGCACGAAAAATCTAACATTTGGTTTTTAAAAAATCAGATCTTACCCTTATCGGGCAGCCCTGGTACAGGCAAAAAAATTAAAATATTCCTAAAATACCTATATCACTTTACTCGTGTGAACACTAGAGTGCAGTATGAGCAAACAGTGTTCATGGCAACTCAGACAGTGAATATATTAGCTACATTTGGAATGTGTTTTGCTCATCAGTATTCCTGGTGGTTGATAGTCACCAAGCAACAACCTGACAATGTTGCATAATACTGTCTGCACACAGCATTGGTAGATATTATAATGACAGTATTATGTATACAATGAAATGGCAAAGAATAGTATCCTACTGAAAAAGTGCCAATCATTCCAACATTCATTAAACACCAGTGTATTTATGTCACCTCTTAAGTAGAATACATAAGATAACAGCTGCTGAGCATCAAATTATAATATCATTTATTAAATACAGTACTCTATTGGGCATATATTTAAAGGAATACTTTGGGGTTTTGGAAAAGAGGCCCTTTATCTACTTCCCAGGAGCCAGATAAACTCGTGGATACCATTTTTATCTCTCTGTCCAGTATGAAGGAAGTTAGAGGTAGTTTTGAGAGCTAATGCCAACTAGCGTTAGCACATTGACTGGAAGTCTATGGGTATCTGCAAGTATGGTAGTAGATACACATAGACTTCCAGTCATTGCTCTAATGTGAGTTAGCATTGACTCGTGAAACTACATCTAACTTCCTCATTGCCAAAACCCCAAAGTATCCCGTACTGTAAATATTTCTGATCATCAAAGTTCGCCTCATCACGTTAGCATTAGTATCATGAAGAATAAAAGTGCTTTAGTAAGACCGCAATCGGTGTGCCTATAAGTAATCAATTAGTTCTTATGCTTAAGCCTCATTCTCTATCATGTTTGAAAGTGTTTTCTTGAATAACTTTGCATTGCCTGAAGACGACCCAGGTCATATCTGCAATAGAAACCATAATTTCATCTTTCATCTCCTTGCTTTTGTTTAAATGAGCTGTATCGCTATTCTCAACTGTGGTAGTGGTGGTGCTTGCTTTTTCTCCTATTTTAATCAGCTGCTATGTCTCTGCGCAGACTGCAGTACTGTGGAGGTGTGTGGGTGTGAGTGAGTGTGTGAGGAACAGGTTGCTCTATGTGCCTGAGAGATCTGCTATGATGGTGACTCATTTCTATAGTGTGTGTGTTAGAGATGGAAAAGGAGAGAGATATAGCTAAAGAAAACAAGGAGAAAGAGGGAGTGAGGTACCAGGCAGACAGCCAGCTCTGTATACAGGTAATGAACCATAACAAAGCTATCGCCTCACATACCCACACTGCAGTCAAACGTTGCGAGGCAGACTTCGCAAATCACACCCAATGCTGAAAGAATGCTTAACGAAACATTAATTTTAGCCCCTGCGTGCTGCCTATAAACAATAACTCTCCCGCTGATGGCAGATTGCAGCCAGAGAGATGGAGATGGGGAAGCTTAGTCCTGAATTATACCTTCAGCTGGAGGCGAAAATGGGATGTTAGTTTGGCCCTGAGGACACTGGGTAGATTGAGTAGTCCCAGCATCAATCACAGATATTATAGTTAATTGAGATATCAACTGGGCCAATCAAGGATATTAGAGTTCATCACAGATGTCAGCTGCTGTAGTTTAGCTCTAAGTTATCCCCCATCTGTTTTGAGTTGTAGGTGTGTGTTATGTTGAGTGGGGGCTTGTGTTGTATTGTTGTTTGAAGATGTGATTTGTCTGTGTGATGTTGCAGGTGCTCTCAGGTCTTCTGCAGGTGCCAGCAGAGAGGAGAAGCAGCCTGTATCGTTCACAGTAAGTCCACATTCCACCACTCCTCAGCCTCGTTTGGGATCTGGGGAGTCTGTGCTGTTTAAAGTAGGGAGGGCACACATCCTGTATTTGTTGTCATGCTCCGCAAGTGTATTGCGGTGACTGAACTTGTAAATCATCCCCTCTTTCTATCAAAACTACATGTAGGTAGGCCTCCTTCATAAAAAAGTTTAGCCAGCAGTGTTTGAGTAGGTTCCTTTCTAAATGTAATCCATTACAGTTACCTGTCAAATTGTAATCAACAATGTAACTTTGGGATTACCAAAACTCAGTAATGTTATCTGATTACTTTCCCCTTAAGAGGTGTGGGTTCGTGGCTGTCACAGCCACAAAGTCATAACATCTGATTTTAAACCTAACCTTAAGCACAGTGCTAACCCTAATGCCTAACCTTAACTTTTTGTTTTCATACGTTTTTACAATATAGTCAATTTTGAGGTTATGGTTAGGCATTCGTGTTAGCCTTAACTACACTGCTATGTTTAAAAACTAATTTCATGACTTTGTGGCTGTGCCAGCCACTAACCTGGGCGTTACAATCTTGAAGACAAAATTACCATTTGAACGACATCAATAGCAGGTTAATTCAATCTTATAGTTTACATAGTTCGCCATAAATGGATGTTGCATTTTACTTTATGAGTTGGTTATGTAGGGTTCTTCTAACCCATTGCTTTTAACTACAGATAATAATACGATTAGGCTATATCTTCACATTAAAAAAACAGTGTACATTTCCAGTCATTCCAATTAATTAAATACTCCTTGATCCTCAAGAATAGGACTTGGAAATGTATACTGATCAAAAATATAAACGCAAAGTGTTGGTCCCATGTTTCATCCACTGAAATATAACTTTTCTGGGATCTTTCATGTGCACATAAAGCTTATGTGCGGAGATGTGTTTACATCCCCATTTCTTCTCTGCCAAGATAATCAGGTGTGGCAGATCAAGAAGCTGATTGAACAGCACGATCATTACACAGGTGCACCTTGTGCTGGGGACAATAAAAGGCCACTCTAAAATGTGCAGCTTTGTTACACAACACAATTCCATGCAATTGGCATGCTGACTGCAGGAATGCCCACCAGAGCTCTTACCAGAGAATTGAATGTTCATTTCTCTACCATACACTGCCTCAACATAGTTTTAGAGAATTTGGCAATACCTCCAACCAGCCTCAAAACCGCAGACCATGTGTATGGCACCGTGCAGGTGAGTGGTTTGCTGATGTTGTGAACAGAGTGCCCTATTGTGGTGGTTGGGTTATGGTATGGTCAGACATAAGCTACGGACAACAAACACAATTGTATTTTATTGATGGCAATTTGAATGCACAGAGATACCATGATGAGATCCTGAGGCCCATTGATGTACCATTTACCCGCCGTCGTCACCTTACGTTTCAGCATGATAATGCACCGCCCCATGACACAAGGATCTATACACAATTCCTGGAAGCTGAAAATGTCCTTGTTCTTCCATGGCCTGCATTCTCACAGACATGTCATCCATTGAGCATGTTTGGGATGGTCTAGATCGACGTTTACAACAGCGTGTTCCAATATCCAGTAACTTCTTACAGCCATTGAAGAGGAGTGGAACAACATTCCACAGACCACATATCCCAAAAACTAAGGACTAATTAGCTTAATTTATTTTGTCATGGAGGACTGATTGGGCTCATTTCTTCGAGTTGAAAAATAAACGTACGCAAACTGAGTAGTCCCTTATATGTAACTGATTACATATGATCCCCCCTGCTTGACTCCTGCTTCAATTTCTCAGAAGTCACATGTACCACACTGGGAGGTATGCACTGCAACAAATGTACTTATATTAAATTTAAGTCTGAGTGCATCTCTTTGCCCATGATGCTCACTGTCAAAATGTTTATTACACACACACACACACACACACACACACACACGCGTCTCAAGGTCCTTCAAATCAAAGATATAAAAAAAGAACCTCAAAAATTTGAGTAATCTTGGCTAGTCTGCTCGGTAAGATTATTTATATGTTTGTGTGTCCTCTGCGTTCTTGGCTATGATGGGAATTGGAAGGACAGAGAGCACAGGTGCAGCATAAAGAATGGAATTGAAAGTTGTATGGTCTGACTTAGAGAGAAAGGAGCAGAGCAAAGCACAAGGTTGTCTCCTTCTGTTTTACCATGCTGATGATTCAAACGGAGGCTTGCTGCCTGCTAACCTTGAGAAGATACAGTAGAGGGGGAGAGAGGCTCGTAATGAACTCAACAATCAGGTGGGCTCTGAATGGCTAAGGTCTTAAGGAATACAAAGGGAACATGGACTTCCTGATGGGCCGTCCCCAGGTGGTAAGGGTAGGTGACAACACATCCGCCATGCTGATACTCGACACGGGTGCCCCTCGGGTGTGTGCTCAGTCCCCTCCTGTACACCCATGACTATATGGCCAGGCATGACTCCAACACCATCATTAAGTTTGCTGATGACACAACAGTGGTAGGTAGGCCTGATCACTGACAACAATAAGAATGCCTATAGGGAGGAGGTCAGAGACATGGCTGTTTTTTTGGCATGGGTCCTCAGATCCTCAAAGTTCTACAGCTGCACCATCGAGAGCATCCTGACTGGTTGCATGACTGCTTGGTATGGCAACTGCTCGGCCTCTGACCGCATGGCACTACAGATGATATTGCGTATGACCCAGTACATCACTGGGACCAACCTTCCTACCATCCAGGACTTCTATACCAGGTGGTGTCAGAGGAAGGCCCTAAAAATTGTCAACGACTCCCGCCACCCTAGTCATAGACTTTGCTCTCTGCTACCATATGGCAAGTGGTACCAGAGCTCAAAGTCTAGGTCCAAAAGGCTTCTCAACAGCTTCTACCCCCAAGCCATAAGACTCCCAAACTGCTAATAAAATGGCTACCCAAACTATTTGCATTACCCCCCCCTTTTAAACTGTAAATATTATCTATGCATAGTCACTTTAACTCTACCTACATGTAAATATTACCTCAATTGCAGAATTTTTAGATTTGAAACAATTTTACTGTTCATAAGTAGTGCTTTGCTTATAACTGCTTGTAACTCTCTCTCCCCTGTGTCTGTAGGTGGCTCAAAAGAAGGAGAGATCCCACAGCAGAGAGGGAGAAAGAGAGAGGGATAGAGAGCTCCCCTCCACCGTGAGCAGGGCCGCAGCACGAAACAGAACCATCCAACAGAAGAGGAAAGAAATAGAAAAGGTATAGTACAGTGAGCTCTTAATATCTAGTATTGTATGTCATGTTTCAAATGATTTGGAGGAAGAGTACATTTGAGAAAAACAAATGAGTGAAATATGAAGGACTAAGAATATAACATCAGAAGAATACAATAAAGTACATCAGAAAACAACTTTCATCCTGATAACTCAACTGGATACTAACACGCTAAGAGAGTTTCTAGCTACTAGCTACCTGATGTTAGCTAACAAAAATTACAATAAAAAACAGCAAAGGACAGGACAAAAGACAGCAAAACAAGTACCTAAACTTACACAAGCATGAGAAAACAATTCAGACAGAAAACAAGAAAGGTGGGCTTTGTTTACATTGAGAAATGCCTAGCTACAACTAGCAAAGTGAAAACATTACTGTATCCAGCTGTAATTAACTGAGATGGATACATTTGTGACTCGTTTCAGGAAACTAGATGTATGTTGTGTCACTACTCCACAGGCGAGGCATTTGAATGCATCTTTTGGCACAAATGCCTTCTGGAACGTGAACTTTCATGTGCCTTAAATACATAAGTGTATGCCATCTGTAAATACAAATAAAATTGGTAAATTACGAGCCTAATTGGTTTAGCCATGGATAAAAACAGGAACCTTCCCACTAGCTGGGATAATGGATGGGCTGGATATGCCAAGAGATGAGTTCGGATTGCGCTTGCCATGTAGCACGCTTCTGTCTATAACATGAGCTTAGTATGTGTAGGTGATCCTTTCTAAAGCGGCTTTTTTTTTAAGATATCATAGAGAACCACGCAAATGTTGCTACGTCTCTCCACTTTCTGGAGGACCGAGTTATGAAATCAGTGGAATCTCCGGGAGAAGCAGAGTATGTAGATCTTTTGTTTCGGCTTTACTTAGGCTTTCCTGTCTGACTAAAGAGAGAACACAGGAGGCTGTTGTATAAAACACCTGTCTGGATTACATCTTCAAACTAAGGGCAACCATGGCATCAGTGACAGAAGCAAACATCCATGTAAGAGAGTCTAGCTAGCTACATTTTCAGATATTATACGTTTCTAATTGGCTCGCTAGCTAATGTTATGCGTCTGATCTTTGTAGTAATGTTATTCATGTCTCAGAGCCATTTGCATTGCTAGTTATAGCATAGTATTAGCTAGGTAGCTAACATTGAACCTAGCTATTAGCTTTAGCTACCTGTAGATTCATGCAGGGTAGTAACTGATGTCATGCAAATCAAAATCAAATCAAATGTATTTATATAGCCCTTCGTACATCAGCTGATATCTCAGAGTGCTGTATAGAAACCCAGCCTAAAACCCCAAACAGCAAGCAATGCAGGTGTAGAAGGAAAAAAACTAGAAGCAGGAAAAACTCCCTAGAAAGGCCAAAACCTAGGAAGAAACCTAGAGAGGAACCAGGCTATGTGGGGTGGCCAGTCCTCTTCTGGCTGTGCGGGGTGGAGATTATAACAGAACATGGCCAAGATGTTCAAATGTTCATAAATGACCAGCATGGTCGAATAATAATAAGGCAGAACAGTTGAAACTGGAGCAGCAGCATGGCCAGGTGGACTGGGGACAGCAAGGAGTCATCATGTCAGGTAGTCCTGGGGCATGGTCCTCCGAGAGAGAGAAAGAAAGGAGAGAATTAGAGAACGCACACTTAGATTCACACAGGACACCGAATAGGACAGGAGAAGTACTCCAGATATAACAAACTGACCCTAGCCCCCCGACACATAAACTACTGCAGCATAAATACTGGAGGCTGAGACAGGAGGGGTCAGGAGACACTGTGGCCCCATCCGAGGACACCCCCGGACAGGGCCAAACAGGAAGGATATAACCCCACCCACTTTTCCAAAGCACAGCCCCCACACCACTAGAGGGATATCTTCAACCAACAACTTACCATCCTGAGACAAGGCTGAGTATAGCCCACAAAGATCTCCGCCACGGCACAACCCAAGGGGGGGGGGGGGCGCCAACCCAGACAGGATGACCACAACAGTGAATCATCCCACTCAGGTGACGCACCCCCTGCAGGGACGGCATGAGAGAGCCCCAGTAAGCCAGTGACTCAGCCCCTGTCATAGGGTTAGAGGCAGAGAATCCCAGTGGAAAGAGGGGAACCGGCCAGGCAGAGACGGCAAGGGCGGTTCGTTGCTCCAGAGCCTTTCCGTTCACCTTCCCACTCCTGGGCCAGACTACACTCAATCATATGACCCACTGAAGAGATGAGTCTTCAGTAAAGACTTAAAGGTTGAGACCGAGTTTGCGTCTCTGACATGGGTAGGCAGACCGTTCCATAAAAATGGAGCTCTATAGGAGAAAGCCCTGCCTCCAGCTGTTTGCTTAGAAATTCTAGGGACAATTAGGAGGCCTGCGTCTTGTGACCGTAGCGTACGTGTAGGTATGTATGGCAGGACCAAATCAGAGAGATAGGTAGGAGCAAGCCCATGTAATGCTTTGTAGGTTAGCAGTAAAACCTTGAAATCAGCCCTTGCTTTGCCAGGAAGCCAGTGTAGAGAGGCAAGCACTGGAGTAATATGATCAATTTTTTTGGTTCTAGTCAGGATTCTAGCAGCCTTATTTAGCACTAACTGAAGTTTATTTAGTTCTTTATCCGGGTAGCCGGAAAGTAGAGCATTGCAGTAGTCTAACCTAGAAGTGACAAAAGCATGGATTAATTTTTCTGCATCATTTTTGGACAGAAAGTTTCTGATTTTTGCAATATTACGTAGATGGAAAAAAGCTGTCCTCGAAATGGTCTTGATATGTTCTTCAAAAGAGAGATCAGGGTCCAGAGTAACGCCGAGGTCCTTCACAGTTTTATTTGAGATGACTGTACAACCATTAAGATTAATTGTCAGATTCAACAGAAGATCTCTTTGTTTCTTGGGACCTAGAACAAGCATCTCTGTTTTGTCCGAGTTTAATAGTAGAAAATTTGCAGCCATCCACTTCCTTATGTCTGAAACACATGCTTCTAGCGAGGGCAATTTTGTGGCTTCACCATGTTTCATTGAAATGTACAGCTGTGTGTCATCTGCATAGCAGTGAAAGTTAACATTTATGTTTTCGAATAACATCCCCAAGAGGTAAAATGTATAGTGAAAACAATAGTGGTCCTAAAACAGAACCTTGAGGAACACCGAAATTTACAGTTGATTTGTCAGAGGACAAACCATTCACAGAGACAAACTGATATCTTTCCGACAGATAAGATCTAAACCAGGCCAGAACATGTCCGTGTAGACCAATTTGGGTTTCCAATCTCTCCAAAAGAATGTGGTGATCGATGGTATCAAAAGCAGCACTAAGGTCTAGGAGCACGAGGACAGATGCAGAGCCTCGGTCCGATGCCATTAAAATGTAATTTACCACCTTCACAAGTGCCGTCTCAGTGCTATGATGGGGTCTAAAACCAGACTGAAGCATTTCGTATACATTGTTTGTCTTTAGGAAGGCAGTGAGTTGCTGCGTAACAGCCTTCTCTAAAAATTTTGAGAGGTATGGAAGATTCGATATAGGCCGATAGTTTTTTTATATTTTCTGGGTCAAGGTTTGGCTTTTTCAAGAGAGGCTTTATTACTGCCACTTTTAGTGAGTTTGGTACACATCCAGTGGATAGAGAGCCGTTTATTATGTTCAACATAGGAGGGCCAAGCACAGGAAGCAGCTCTTTCAGTAGTTTAGTTGGAATAGGGTCCAGTATGCAGCTTGAAGGTTTAGAGGCCATGATTATTTTCATCATTGTGTCAAGAGATATAGTACTAAAACACTTGAGCGTCTCTCTTGATCCTAGGTCCTGGCAGAGTTGTGCAGACTCAGGACAACTGAGGTTTGGAGGAATACGCAGGTTTAAAGAGGAGTCCGTAATTTGCTTTCTAATAATCATAATCTTTTCCTCAAAGAAGTTCATGAATTTATCACTGCTAAAGTGAAAGTCATCCTCTCTTGGGGAATGCTGCTTTTTAGTTAGCTTTGCGACAGTATCAAAAAGGAATTTTGGATTGTTCTTATTTTCCTCAATTAAGTTAGAAAAATAGGATTATCGAGCAGCAGTAAGGGCTCTTCGGTACTGCACGGTACCGTCTTTCCAAGCTAGTCAGAAAGACTTCCAGTTTGGTGTGGCGCCATTTCCGTTCCAATTTTCTGGAAGCTTGCTTCAGAGTTTGGGTATTTTCTGTGTACCAGGGAGCTAGTTTCTTATGAGAAATGTTTTTAGTTTTTAGGGGTGCAACTGCATCTAGGGTATTGCGCAAGGTTAAATCGAGATCCTCAGTTAGGTGGTTCAATGATTTTTGTCCTCTGGCGTCCTTGGGTAGGCAGAGGGAGTCTGGAAGGGCATCAAGGAATCTTTATTGTCTGTGAATTTATAGCACAACTTTTGATGGTCCTTGGTTGGGGTCTGAGCAGATTATTTGTTGCAATTGCAAACGTAATAAAATGGTGGTCCAATAGTCCAGGATTATGAGGAAAAACGTTAAGATCCACAACATTTATTCCATGGGACAAAACTAGGTCCAGCGTATGACTGTGACAGTGAGTGGGTCCAGAGACATGTTGGACAAAACCCACTGAGTCGATGATGGCTCCGAAAGCCTTTTGGAGTGGGTCTGTGGACTTTTCCATGTGAATATTAATGTAACCAAAGATTATAATATTATCTGCTATGACTACAAGGTCCGATAGGAATTCAGGGAACTCAGTGAGAAACACTGTATATGGCCCAGGAGGCCTGTAAACAGTAGCTATAAAAAGTGATTGAGTAGGCTGCATAGGTTTCATGACTAGAAGCTCAAAAGACGAAAACGTCATTTTTTTTTTTGTAAATTGAAATTTACTATCGTAAATGTTAGCAACACCTCCGCATTTGCGGGATGCACGGGGGATATGGTCTCTAGAGTAGCCAGGAGGTGAGGCCTCATTTAAAACAGTAAATTCATCAGGCTTAAGCCATGTTTCAGTCAGGCCAATCACATCAAGATTATGATCAGTGATTAGTTCATTGACTATAATTGCCTTTGAAGTAAGGTAATCTAACATCTAGCAGCCTGTCATTTTTGGGTTTATACTTTTTCACAATGACAATTTTGATGTCGGACGACAAAGAATGCTCATGATGTTGCTGCGACAACTGTATTCAGACATGTCGATACAAGTAATATAAACCAGCCTTTAGTCTTGAAATCTTTGGTTGTACACTACCGTACTCATTGTTTAGCACATGGCCTCACGTGAATCCTTAAAGGGATGGGTGGGGCTGGGGCTTAAGAGGGTGTGAACGATGCTGAATGGGTGTAGATAAAGAAGAGATCACCAGTAGGTGTCCCAAAACATTCAAGGGCCATTTTCTCAAAAGTGGGGTTACAAGTTTGTCAACTTTCAAAGCAGAATTACTTCGCATTTGTTACTCAACTGCAGTGTATGATATACCATGTGAAAAACACAATTTCAAATGTTGCCCCATAAGACCTAATTGAGTCGGTCAGTCACATTTACCCAGCTCAGCAACCTTGCATCAAATATGCAGAAGGTATTGCCAGTGAAGCAGGGAGGAAAAGAATATAAAGCAAAGGTTTTAATAGAGCACCCTGAGAGCAGACTATATGCAACAAAAATACAAAGATATCAATGTGGAGCTTCTTTTTTTCACAGAACATCCAAATACTTGACAAACAAACATCTTAAAATGTCTGGAAACAAGACAACCCCAAGAGTTGATATTAATAGATACAGTTGCAGTCGGAGGTTTACATACACTTAGGTTGGAGTCATTAAAACTTGTTTTTCAACCACTCCACAAATTTCTTGCTAACAAACTACAGTTTTGGCACGTCGGTTAGAACATCTACTTTGTGCATGACACGTAATTTTTCCAACATTGTTTACAGTCAGATTATTTCACTTATAATTCACTGTTTCACAATTCCAGTGGGTCAGAAGTTTACATACACTAAGTTGACTGTGCCTTGAAACAGCTTAGAAAATTCTAGAAAATTATGTCATGGCTTAAGAAGATTCTGATAGGCTAATTGACATCATTTGAGTCAATTTGATGTGTACCTGTGGATGTATTTCAAGGCCTACCTTCAAACTCAGTGCCTCTTTGCTTGACATCATGGGAAAATCAAAAGAAATCAGCGAAGTCCTCAGATTTCTTTTTTTGTAGACCTCCACAAGTCTGGTTCATCCTTGGGAGCAATTTTCAAACGCCTGAAGGTACCACGTTCATCTGTACAAACAATAGTGCGTGAGTATAAACATCATGGGACCACGCAGCTGTCATACCGCTCAGGAAGGAGACGTGTTCTGTCTCCTAGAGATGAACGTACTTTGGTGCGGAAAGTGCAAATCAATCCCAGAACAACAGCAAAGGACCTTGTGAAGATGCTGGAGGAAACAGGTACAAAAGTATCTATATCCACAGTAAAACGAGTCCTATATCGACATAAACTGAAAGGCCTTTTTCAACTACACATGGGGACAAAGATTGTACTTTTTGGAGAAATCTCTTCTGGTCTGATGAAGAAAAAAGAAATAGGACTGTTTGGCCATAATGACCATTATGTTGTGAGGAAAAAGGGGGATGCTTGCAAGCCGAAGAACACCATCCCAACCGTGGGTGGCAGCATCATGTTGTGTGGGTGCTTCGCTGCAGGAGGGACTGGTGCACTTCACAAAATAGATGGCATCATGATATAGGAAATTTATGTGGTTATATTGAAGCAACATCTCAAGACATCAGTCAGGAAGTTAAAGCTTGGTCTCAAACGGGTCTTCCAAATGGACATTGACCCCAAGCATACTTCCAAAGTTATGGTAAAATGGCTTAAGCACAACAAAGTCAAGGTATTGGAGTGAACATCACATTGCCCTGACCTCAATCCCATAGAACATTTGTGGGCAGAACTGAAAAAGAGTGTGCGAGCAAGGAGTCCTACAAACCTGACTCAGTTACACCAGCTCTGTCAGGAAGAATGGGCCAAAATTCACACAACTTATTGTGGGATGCTTGTGGAAGGCTACCCGAAATGTTTGACTCAAGTTAACCAATTTAAAGGCAATGCTACCAAATACTAATTGAGTGTATGTAAACTTCTGACCCACTGGGAATGTGATGAAAGAAATAAAAGCTGAAATAAATCATTCTCTCTACTATTATTCTGACATTTTACATTCTTAAAATAAAGTAGTGATCCTAAGACAGATCATTTTTACTAGGATTAAATGGTGGTAATTGTGAAAAACTAAGTTTAAATGTATTTGGCTAAGTTGTATGTAAACTTCTGACTTGAACTGTATATATAATTTTTAAAATAAATATTGAACAGGGTAATTTTACCAATTGCACTATATGGATGTGAGGTTTGGGGTCTAACCTGTAATTACGATTAAAGAAAAATCTTAATACAGAATTCTGCAGAATTATCAAAAATAACAAATAATGCAGAGTGGAACTCAGAAGATTACCTTTTTTAATTGTAAATATAAAGAAAATGACACATTTTTGCACCGTTTGAAATTAAGCCCCAAAACATCCTTATAATTCAAAGCACTGAAAATCCAAGAGCGGAACCCTGAACAGAGACCCCTGTGTCAGCTATTAAAGAACACTAAACAACCCTATTATCCAAACACGCAGGGAAATCTATCAAATTGTTACAGAAATTGTTAAATATTTCCAATTTGTCAAATAATTTTAAACAGAAAAAACAAAATCACTATTTGGCCCTCAAAAGAGAATAGAAATTGGCAGAATGTCTCTATTCTGTCAGAAATACAAAACCGAGACAGATCCTGACCAAATACCACCAATTGGCTATAGAGAAGGGGAGACACAAAAAACATGGCTACCCAAAGTGGGGTGTCTATGTGGTCACTGCACAACAGGGGAGGTAGAGACAGAAAAACGTTTTCCTCTTCTGTAAGAAATACTCCAAAATAAGAATATTTTTTTCAAGAAAATTCTCAATCAAATCCTAACTTCTCTGCATTTATTAATGACAAAGATGTGAATTGTTCTGGGTGAGGGTGAAACCACAAATATTACTGCCCTATATGATTGCCATGGCCTGAGGGACATCCCACAACAATCCATTCCCTGAAGTATTTACATTGTATATAACTTACAAGTAATACAGTGTAACCATCATTCATGTTTGTTTATTTATTAGCCGTTGTTTATTTTTATAATCATATTTTTATTTAATTACATTTATGACTGAAGATTACACAATACAACAGCAGTAGTGTTGTACATGTATACATGATTATATATGTACTATTATTACTACTGAAATTAACTGTATTTCACTATCTTCATTGCATTGTACTGTATTTACTGAAATGCTGTACCACTATACCGCTTTGGCAATAGCTACAAATTTGTATTTCATGCCAATAAAGCAATTTGAATTTGAGAGAGAGAAAGAAAGAAAGAACAGAGACGAGGAGGTAGGATTATGAGAGTGAGGGGAAATGGAGAGGGAGGGAAAGGAGAGAGATAGAGAGAAAGAGAGCGGGGGGTTGTGGAAAGGGAGATTTGATAACTGCAGTGCCAAAACTATTTGAGTAACATTGCGCCAGAGACACCTCTAATTTATTATAATTTTTTCTTCATTGTAGCAGCTGAATCAGTTGAATAGGTTATCATTCATGATTAGAGCCAATACATGGTGAGGTTATAATCTGTTTGTACATCCCTGGGTAGTTTACCTGCAATCACTCGCAGATGGAACTTCTGTTATTGTCAGGTTGTTTGTCCAGGTTTTTTAATCATAAATCATAATGAGTCATCACATGCGCACGGTGCTGTTTTCTTTGAATAGCTTTTGATACACATGCTTTAATAGATACGTCACAGTCAATGTGACAGAACATCACATGAAGCGTTGCCAGTGGGAGGTGTGTTGTGTTGTCTCCATCCACTCGACTGATGAGAAGGTATCTCTCGCTCTTCACATCTCCATGGTTACTGGAGTGAGAGATTAGTCTCAAAACAGGTAGCTCATACACCCATCCTTCAAAGATCCACACAGTGCCCTTTTATGGTGTGTACTGTCGTGTGAACAGCTGTCTGTATGTGTGTGCTGCTGCCCTGGACTGCTAATCCACTCAGTGGTAATGGCATACACATGACGAGACCTCTCGCCCCAAGCATCTCTCCCAGAACTCTCTCAATCCCTGTCTTTCCATCCTCTCTTCACACCCGCTCTCTCTCCATCCTCTATCTCTTGTGATTTTCCTTTCTCTTCAGCCCAGCTTCTCTGTCTCTCTCTCTGTCTTTCTCTCTCTGTCTCTCTGTCTCTCTCTCTCTCTCTCCATATTTTGTTTGCCTTGCTCCTCCTGTGTCTGAAGGCTCATATCTGCAGCATTCCTCTGGTATTAGAGTGAGCTGAGGTGTCTTTAGACCAATCTGTGCTATGCTCCTCACTGGAGCAGGAGCCACAATGCAAAGAAAACTCATGTGCAATGAAAATGTGTGTTTGTCGTGCTGGTGTACAATTAGGATTGTGACACAGCTTAATGTGGTTTTGAAGATGTGTGTACAGGTTTGTGTTTTAGGACTGTGATGCACAGTTTAAATGTGATGGTGAAAAAGCTGACTGTCTGTGTGCTATACAGGTGTACCGTCAGGACTGTGACACGTTTGGTGTGGTGGTGAAGATGCTGATAGCAAAAGACCCCTCCCTGGAGCGGCCCATCCAGTTGTCTCTACAGGATAACCTCAGGGAGATTGGCCTGCGCTGTGTAGAGGCCATGCAAGAGTTCATTGAGGAGTATGACACCAGGGAACCATCCACAGTGATACGCACACATGCATCTTTGTCTTAACCTGTGTAAGTGGCTGGCTTCTCTACCAAAACACCGATTGTGGAGTTTTCATGCTGATTGGTTATGTGATATTGGGTATGTAAACTTGTGAGCTGGTCTGTCCTTGATCAGTCAGGCCAAAGTCACTCCTGGTGCTCAGCCTTCTGGAAGCTCTGTGTCTGCTGCTGAAACTCAATAATTTATGTTTGTCAACTTTCAATATTACTCGTGATGATGTAAGATATAGCTATTGCACTTGTGCTTCCTACCAAAGTGTAGTTCATGAATTCCAAGCCCTGTATTATATTGAAATGTTGTCTTTTTATTGAAAATGTATTTATGACATGATTAATACATGAGCTATAATATTTTTTCTATACTATGTTGATATACAAGGGGGATTTCTTTCAATACAGTTTCTATTTACACAACCTTTGGATATTCTCAGAGCATAAAAATCTGTTCTTGAATATTAGGTCTCTCTGTGTTTGATTCAGTCTTGTAATGTCTCATGCTGCTGCTCCCTACACTCCCTGATCTACAAAACATCCTAATACACAAATCCCCCTGACCTACAAAACACCCTGATCTACAAATCACCCTGATCTACAAATCACCCTGATCAAATCAAATATTAGTCACATACACATATTTTGCAGATGTTATTTTGTGTGTGTTCCTAGCTCCAGCAGTGCAGTGATATCTAACAATTCACAACAATACACAAATCTGAAAGAAAAAATGGAATTAAGAAATATAGAAATATTAGGACGAACAATGTCGGAGTCCGGAGTATAAAAATATGTGTGCATATATGCAGTACCGGTCAAAAGTTTGGACACACCTACTCATTCAAGGGTTTTTATTTATATTTACATTTATATTTACAACCTGATACATATCGGGGTGAACAGGCCGTGGCTGGGGTGATTGATGTCCTTGATGATCTTTTTGGCCTTCCTGTGACATCGGGTGCTGTAGATGTCCTGGAGGGCAAGCAGTGTGACTCGGTTATGCATTGGGCAGACCGCACCACCCTCTGGAGAGCCCTAAGCTTGCGGGCAGTGCATTTGCCGTACTAGACGGTGAAGTGGGTCTAAGAAAGCTGAAGAAATTTGTCACCTAAAACCCTCACAAACTTTTACAGATGCACAATTGAGATCATCCTGTTGGGCTGTATCACCATCTGGTACGGCAACTGCACCGCCCTCAACCGCAGGGCTCTCTAGAGGGTGGTGCGGTCTGCACAATGCATCACCGGTGGCAAACTACCTTCCCTCCAGGACACCTACAGCACCCGATGTCACAGGAAGACCAAAAAGATCATCAAGGACAACAACCAACCGAGGCTCCGCCTGTTCACCTCGATATGTATCGCCTTGCATGAGGCAAATGTTGGTCACACCAGATACCGACTGGTTTTCTGATCCACGTCCCTACTTTTTTTGTAAGGCATCTGTGACCAACAGATGCATATCTGGGTTCCCAGTCATGTGAAATCCATAGATTAGGGCCTGAAAATTTACAGATTTCCTTACATGAACTGTAACTCAGTAAAATCTTTGAAATTGTTTCATGTTGCGTTTATATTTCTGTTCAGTGTACAGGGCATTTAGAAAGTATTCAGAACCCTTGAGTTTTTCCACATTTTGTTACGTTACAGGCTTATTCTAAAATGTATCAAATAGTTTATTTTCCTCCTCAATCTACACACAATACCCCATAATGACAAAACAAAAGTTTTTTTTATTTTTTTATATTTGCTAATTTATTTAAAAATAAAAATGGAAATATGACATTTACATAAGTATTCAGACCCTTTCACAGTACTTTGTTGAAGCAACTTTGGCAGCGATTACAGCCTTGAGTCTTCTTGGGTATGACTCTACAAGCTAGGCACACCTGTATTGGGGGAGTTTCTCCCATTCTTCTCTGCAGATACTCTCAAGCTCTGTCAGGTTGGATTGGGAGCGTTGCTGCACAGCTATTTTCAGGTCTCTCCAGAGATGTTTGATCGGGTTTAAGTCCGGGCTCTGGCTGGGCCACTCAAGGACATTCAGAGACTTGTCCCGAAGCCACTCCTGTGTTTTATTGGCTGTGTGCTTAGGGTCGTTGTCTTGTTGGTATGTGAACCTTTGCCGCAGTCTGAGGTCCTGAGCGCTCTGGATCAGGTTTTCATCAAGGATCTCTCTGTACTTTGCTCTGTTAATCTTTCCCTCAATCCTGACTAGTCTCCCAGTCCCAGAAATGTTTTGGCACCCTTCCCTATATCTGTGCCTCGACACAATCCTGTCTCGGAGCTCTACGGACAATTCCTTCAACCTCATGGCTTGGTTTTTGTTCTGACATGCAATGCCAACTGTCGGGACCTTATATATACAGATGTGTGCCTTTCCAAATCATGTCCAATCAATTACATTTTACCACAGGTGGATCAAGATGTAAAAACATCTCTAGGATGATTCATGGACACAGGATGCACCTGACCTCAATTTCAAGTCTCGCAGCAAAGGGTCTGAATACTTATGTAATAAAGAATTTCTGTTTTTTGTTTTTGACATACATTTGCTAAAATAAAAACTAGACAAATGATCTTCTTTATGGGCTATTGTGTGTAGATTACTGCAAAATAAACCATATTTAATCAAATTTAGAATAAGTCTGTAATGCAACAAAATGTGGAAAAATTCGAGGGGTCTGAATACTTTCTGAAGGCACTGTTTAAACATCAAATCACCCTGGTCTACAAATATTCCCTTTACTACCCAGTAAAGATAGCTCAGGCTGATAGAGTTGAAAATGTAGATCAGGGATCCTCAACTTGTTTAAATTCTTCCAGAGATTTCAGAATGGGACGGAGATTCACCTTCCAGCAGGACAATGACCCTAAGCATACTGCTAAAGAAACACTCAAGTGGTTTAAGGGGAAACATTTAAATGTCTTGGAATGGCCTAGTCAAAGCCCAGACCTCAATCCAATTGATAATCTGTGCTATGACTTAAAGGTTGCTGTACACCAGCAGAACCCATCCAACTTGAAGGAGCTGGAGCAGTTTTGCCTTGAGGAATGAGCAAAATTCCCAGTGGCTAGATTTGCCAAGCTTATAGAGACATTCCCCAAGAGACTTGCAGCTGTAATTGCTGCAAAATGTGGGATGAACAGTTATGCACGCTCAAGTTTTCATTTAAAAAAAAATAATTTCTTGTTTGTTTCACTATAAAAAATATTTTGCATCTTCAAAGTTGTAGGCATGTTGTGTAAATCAAATGGCTTTCGCAAGCCACTGTATCTGTAAGGTCTCTCTACTAAGTAATGAATTTCAAGCACAGATTGAACCGCAAAGACCAGGGAGGTTGCAAAGAAGGGCACCGATTGGTAGATGTGGGGGAAAAAATAAGAATAATAAAAGCAGTCGCTGAATATCCCTTTGAGCATGGTGAAATTATTAGACTTTAGATGGTGTATCAGTACACCCAGTTACTACAAAGATACTGGCGTCCTTCCTAACAGTTACCGGAGAGGAAGGAAACCACTCGGGGATTTCACCATGAAGCCAATTGTGATTTTAAAACAGTTACAGCTTGGTTGTGATATGATAAAACTGAGGATGGATCAACAACATTGTTGTTACATCTCTAATCTAAATGACAGACTGAAAAGAAGGAAGCCTGTACAGAATACAAATATTCCAAAACATGCATCTTCTCTGAAACAAGGCAAAAAAAACTGAGGCAAATAAATGATATTTTTGTCCTCAATACGAAGCGTCGTGTTTAGTGCAAATTCAACAGAACACATCACTGAGTACCACTCTTCATATTTAAAGCATGTTGGTGGCTGCATCATGTTATGGGTATGCTTATTATTGGCAAAGAATAGGGAGTTTCTTAGGATAAAAATAAACAGAATAGAGCTAGAAGCACAGGCAAAATCCTAGAGTTTAACCTGGTTCAGTCTGCTTTCCAACAGACATGGGGAGACGAATTCACTTTTCAGCAGGACAATAACCTAAAACACAAGGCCAAATCTACACTGGAGTTGCTTCCCCAGACAACATTGAATGTTCCTGAGTGGCCTACTTACACTTTTGACAGAAAGAAGTTTGAAAATCTATAGCAAGACTTGAAAATGGCTGTCTAGCAATGATCAACAATCAACTTGACAGGGCTTGAATTATTTATTTTTTATAATAATGGGCACATATTGTACAATCCAGGTGTGCAAAGCTCTTAGAGATCCAAAAATACTCACACCTTTAATTACCACCAAAGGTGCTTTTACAAATTATTGACTCGGGTGTGAATATTTATGAGATATTTCCTTATTTAATTTTAAATAAATTTGCTAAAATCTCTAAAAACATGTTTTCACTTGGTGGACCAAATAAATTAAATTCGGCCAGCGGCCACCAGTTTGGGAACCCTGATGTTGATGGATGTTTGATCACTAAGTAGCCAACCAGTTAGTCAGTCAAAGCCTATTTTATACTTGTCGATAACATGCGTCCTTTGTCCTGTCTTCCCTACATTCTGATTGTGCCCATATTTTCAGAAACATGTATCCATGGTATTAAAATGTTTCTCATATCGGTCCACTGTGTCCGCATTGTGACAATTATTTGACAGCTATTCTTTCAAAATAATATTTTATTTTAAGACACATACCTGTCAATGCTTTTAAAAGGCAGGATGATAATTTTTATTTTACCTTTATTTAACCAGGCAAGTCAGTTAAGAACATATTCTTATTTTCAATGACGGCCTGGGAACAGTGGGTTAACTGCCTGTTCAGGGGCAAAACGACAGCTTTGTCTGTACCTTGTCAGCTCGGGGGTTTGAACTCGCAACCTTCCGGTTACTAGTCCACTAGGCTACGCTGCCGCCCCATCACATTGCAGATTTTAATCGTCTATACCTGTTTGAAAATGCGGGCACAATCAGAATGTGGACAAGGTCAGGACAAAGGATGCAAGTTAGAACCAGGTATAGACTTATTATGGGCTTATTAGCAGCAGACTGGTAATGAATAGATGGAATTTCTACACCAAAGGTTGGAGCGACGTCAGGAGGGTCAGGGACTGTCAGTCAACCAAACCAACATGGGATTCCATAATATACGTAATAATATATTCCCTTTAGCAGACGCTTCTACCCAAAGCGACTTAGTCATGCACCATGTGCCATGCTCTACCAACTGAGCTAGAGCCACAGCTAGAACCAACCACATCAATCTGGAGAAAGCTGCTTCACAGCATTTATATTATTATAAAAATGTATAAGCAATTATAATGACCTATTAAACAGGGTTTTTATTACAGTGTTACCAAAAGAAGACGTGACATTTTCACTGTTCATTAAAATCCACTTTAATTCCAATATGACACAACATCAACAAATAAACATGCAAGACTTTTCTATCTCTACATCATGTTATACAAATAATGGTTCTGTAGTTACAAAATATATATAAATATGTAGGGCCATTATTTACAGAACATTTACATTACTACATCCATAACTTAAATAACGTTTATTTTACTGTTATATACATTTAACAGGTATTATTATTGTTATTATTGTTATTATTATTATATTTCATTATTATTAATCTAGTAGTGGTATTCTAACTCTGAAAAACAAAGCATGTTGCAGGAGAAAACGGGACCATATGGGACGCTGCTGTGCCTGAATGGTCAAGGAGCAGAGGCTAGAGCTGTCCTTGGTAAGCATGGATGGAGGGAGGGCAGGAGGCTATGTAAAACACACAGCACAGGGTTAGGTTCAACAGGCTACTTATACAGGGTGATAACATGGCCGGCTAGCCAACGATACTGTACATTCAGCAGCTCTTGGTTTCCACTGAGGTAAAAGACAACACTGTACAGAATCTAGCACACATTTCCCACAATCACGCAGCCAGTTGACTTGGTTTGGAGGGCTGCCGTGTGTGCCAGGCAGTTTTTGGTTCTCCTTAGTAATTGACGGACTGATTATAAGTCATTGGTGGATCACTGGTATGAGAGGTTCACTCAGGTGGTTTTCCAAGGTCCAGTAAGGTACATAAAATACGTGAGCACTTCGGCCCGTAGAGCTCTTGTTGCTGTGTACCATTACTTCTTTTAACTGAGTCATTTTGGAGCATTCATTCAACTTTACAGACATGGAGAATTTATCCCCTGTCTGTTTCAAGATGGAAAACAACGCTCTGGATAAGAGCGTCTGCTAAATGACTTAAATGTAATGTAAATGTAGTTGCTAAATTCCATCATGAATTGCAGCTATTTGCAGTATTATTTTATGCCTTGTTGACATACTGAATATTATGCATGCAGGAATCCAATTTCTATAAATGTTTTAACTGGTTTGAAAAAACAGCTAGTAGTTTTACTATGGCAGTACATTTTATGAATAAGTCTAGTATTTCTTGGATGTATCTGTAGAAGTATCTCTCTCACATGCGCACGCGCACGCACACGCACACACACAGTTTATAATTTGCCGTAACCTTTCTTGTTGTATATAATAGACAGTTAACAATACAAATGTGATGCTCGTGCCAATCGTTAGTCACCATTGTAAACATTGCAGTTGTGTAAGAAGCCGGTCCATTGCAGGCTTCCTGTTCTGATTAGATCATACTGTGTAGGTGTACACAAACAACACCCCCCTGCGCACAGAGCCAGTTGTATAACTTACACACATCAAATATATATGTCTCTCTCTCTCTCTGACACATACACATACACTCTTTCACATACTCTCTCTCTCACTTAATTTTTCTCTGTCTCCCTCCCACTCCCTTTCTCTCTCTTTTTCCCTTTCACTCTCTATGAGATGGTGCAGTTCTTGCTCTTCCTCCTCTGGCGCATTTGTAGCTGTCCGTGCAGCTGCCCGTGGTTTCCTCCATGTAGGGGTCCATGTATGGGTCCATGGCCCCCCATCCCTCCCACTCCTGTAGGGCTGTATCTGTGGCGCAGCTCCTCATTGTTGAGGTAGCGTAGCTGGATAGGTCTGGGGATGGGCTCACCCAGGAAGTAACCCTCATCTTCTTCAGACTCAGAGGACGAGGAGCAGCTGGAGCACCAGGGGTCTGCCCCCTCCCCGTACCCCTCTCCACCACAGTATGGCCCCCCCAGGCCCAGCGGCTGAATCCCCCCGCCCCCCGCTGCATTGTGCAGGGTGAGATCTGAGGTGGTGCGAGGGCAGGGTCTATAAGGCTGTTGTCTGTAACCACCCATGCCCCCAACCCCAAACAGGTCCCGGGCGGTGCGGCCGGCGGGGAAACGGTCGTAGTCCTCCTGAATGCGACGGTGTGGTGGTTCCATCATGTGATTTGCCCGGTCGGCAGCCAGGTGGAGGGCGTTGTCAGAGCGTGAGCGTCGAGAGCGGCGGTGGTGGCGACCGCTGTTGCGGTGGTTGCCGTTTCCATCATTACCGTTGCCGCGGTGTTTCCGTCGCCGTGGTTGCGTTGGTAGTTGTTGTTGCCGTATGGGCTCTGGCTCATTGGGCCGACGACGAGGTGTCCTCTCAATCATGGGGGGCATGCGGAGGTTGCCACTACTCCCCATCAGGGCCACACGACCTTTACCCTCAAAGGCCAGAGGCTGGGGGGCGTCCCAGTACCCCAGGGGGTACCCCACCTGCATGGGCGCATTCAGGTTCCTGTACGGCCGAGAGGAGGTCAGGGACTCAGAGCTGCGGAACTGGACAGGGGAACCCAGTGTCCCCATGTTGCTCTTCTCAGACACATTCATCCCAGAATCCTTACTAAGGTCTGGCATGGAGAACCTGGACAGGTGCTCCTGACGCTTATTGACTCCATCCAGAGAGTTACCTGGGAAAGATTCACAGACAGGTTATTGATACTTTATTACCTGATTGGGAGCATAAATCATTAGCCATATTATCATTTATTCAATCATATCTACTGTCTAACTTCTAAACTCAGGTGAGAGGGCACAGCACCTGTAGCGTTGGACAGGGCCAGAGACTCCATGGATCCTCGGGGGGTTTGTTCCAGAGGGGTGAGGGGCTCTGTGAAGCTAATGCCGTTGCTCATGGCGTTCCTGGTCAGGGGGGGCCTGCTGTCCCTCTGGAAGCCATGCATGCTGATGCTCCTCTTGTCTGAGAAGCCCTGGCCTTGGCTGGACACCTCGTTAAAACTCATCTGGGTCCTCAGCTTGGGTGGCCGGAACTCGTCCTGGCTGTGGTGGATCCAGTTATCCTGGAAGGATTGGCCCCTCAATGCCGCCATGGGCGTCCGCTTGGTGTTGCCCTGCTCTTTAACCCAGGACTCAGGCCTCTTCCCTGGGTTGCCAGAGCTCTGGGTTGGGGGGTGGAGTTTGGGGCTGGGGCTGTAGCCCTGCCTGGGGTTACACGGGCCCAGGAGCAGGGGCGTGGGGGTTGGAGAGGGGTCCCGCGGGGAGCCCTCATAGGCTGCCTCGTATGCTGGGGGGTAAGGTTCGTCCCGGCTCATCCACACCTGGTTGAGACTAGGGGTGCGGCTTGGGGTGCGACTGGGGGTTCGGCTGGGTGTCTGGATGGAGCCAAGGCTCAGACGGTCCATATGGATAGACAGGGGGTCCACCTCGACAGACAGACGGTCAGGCATGGGCGCTGGCTGGCGACGCTCCTTCTCGGTATTTCGGTGATCCTGTTTTATGATCTTGGTGCTGTGGCGGGACTCACGGGAGCGGGCACTCTGGAAGGCCGAGTCCGAGGAGTCAGATTCATCTGGGTCCTGATTGATGGAATTGATTACATAATTGAAATACATAGAAAACACACATACAGGTGTCACCAGAACATTCAGTTAAATGCTGGTTGTTCACCTGTCCGGCGCTGCAGGAGCGTGAGCAGTAGATCTGTCCCTGTTTGGGCAGAAAGGGGCGCCCCAGGAGGGAGCGCTTACAGCGGGCACAGCAGAAACACTCCTCTGTGGCATGCCAGTGCTGCCCGTCATATGTCATTTGGCCCTGGTCAATGCCTGGGGAGAGGATCACATCCTGGCATTAGCATTAGAAATGATGCTTACTACTAATAAGGTGTCAGTTTCGGGATATCACAAACTGATTCTTAATGATCACAGACAATTGGAGTCTTGATCTTGTCTTTGGATGAAAGAACACTGGCATAGGCATATGGTATATCAGCAGCATGACCGTCAGTCTAACTGACTAGCTGAAACCCATCATCTACAGTGAGAGACAGTAACTTTCCTCAGTAATGAGCTGAGCCAAGCACACAGTCTCTGAAGAGCCTGCTCAGAGCCTCAGCTAATCTGTAAAACATGAGCCTACAAAATATTTGTATGATATTTACTGGAAGAAGAAATGAAATACAGCACAAACACTGCTTTTTATTTCCCAGAAGCTTGATATTATGATTTTATCCAAAACTGGGAATATGCGGTCTGTATAATAACTAAATAAATAACTCAATAAATATACATTTATTTCAGATTTGATGACTATTGGCACTTAACGACCACAGGTTCTTTGAATGGCTCCATTAGGTTGTCGTCACCGGTAAAACATGTCGATAATGAGATGAGTTGAGACATGGAGAAATGGAGGTAGAGACACAGAAAGAGACAAAGGGAGACTGATGGCGTGTGGGAACAAAACAGTCACAGAGACTTGAAACAGGGGGGAGGATACATGTAAAAAGAGACACTAACCATGTTTCCATCCCAAATTTTAAAGCCATGCAGTTTATTAGGCTACAGATGAAATAAGTTATAATGAACTTCACAGAGTGGTGAAAGTGCACAGTGATCTTAATGCTCCTTTCAATACATTTCGATGGTGTTTTTCTGGCGACATGATTATCGATGCTTGACTGCTATCTGACAAAGAGTTGGTAGAGTTGAAAATGTGATGGAAACACATTGAACTTTAGATTTCTTTTCGGCACACGAAAAAGTTAATTTTGTGTGCACTATGTCGACACACTATTATTTTTATCCACACTGGAAACAACACTGGTGGAAAAATGTGCATATTTTCGATGAGGATTTTACAATATTCGCATGAAAATCTGTCGCCAATTGGATGGAAACCACGCTACAGAGAGCGAGAAAGGGATAAAAATAGGTCAAGGGAACAAGAAATGGTAAAAAGAAAAGCAGGTATGGATATAATGTCAACAAGAGAGATGGAGGAAGATGGACAGCAATGAAGAGAGAAGCAGTTACATAGAGGTGAAGATGGACGTACAAGTAGAGGATGCAGGCGCGTTTTGAAGAATATAGAATCATTGCATGATTTATTAATTGAACATACGAGCTGACAATAACAAAGAAAGAGAGTTGTAAATACACTGATTGAAGTGACAGCAATAAGTGATCATAGCTGTCACCTGGATTCATCTGGTCAGTATATGTCTTTGAAAGAGCAGGTGTTCCTAATGTTTTGTACACTCAATGTATGTATACATCATGTTCAGGAAACGTCTAGAACCGTGTACCTATGTGTTCACCGCAGGCGTCACAGTACTCTGCGTAGAGGGACTCAAAGCAGTTGCAACAGTGTGGGTGTCCATCCTTCATGATGTAACGCTGGCCGCCCAGCGGAGCCTCACACTCATAGCAGCAGAAGTGTTTCATGTGCCAATGCCTGCCCTCCGCCTCCGTACACTCATCAGCAAAGATAATCTAAAGCAAAGCAAAGCAGAGAGAGAGAGAGAGAGAGAGAGAGAGAGAGATAGAGAGAGACCATTCATCACAATCATCAGCAAACCGGAATCTAAAGCAAATAGATCCAAAATCATCAGCTAAAATAATTAAAGATAATATGCAGGAAAGACAGAGAACAGACTGTCAAACCATAGACCACTAGCGAGGGTGAGAGATACACACCAAGCGGAGACAGATTCTTACCAAGTGAATATCACACATATCTTAGAATTAGCTGAAATAAGACTTAGTCAAACCCAGCAAGACTTCCTCAGATAACTGAGATGTGGAAGGTGACACCCCTCAACACTCTGAGTCCAGGCGTGCTTACCTCATCACAGGCACAGCAGCGGGGTTTGAGCCTCTCTGCATGGTGCCGGCCGCAGTAGATCTTCCCTTCTTGGTGGAAGTAGATGAGGTCCACCAGGAGCTCCTCACACATGCAGCAAACGAAGCAGTGAGGGTGCCACACCAGGCCGTGGCCTGCCCGCGATGCAAACACCACAATGTCCCGTCCATTTATCTGGCCCCCACACTGAGAGAGAGAGAGAGAGAGAGAGAGAGAGAGAGAGAGAGAGAGAGAGAGAGAGAGAGAGAGAGAGAGAGAGAGAGAGAGATGAGACAGAGGGGAAGGAAGAAGGAGGGGAGAGAGAGAGAGGAGGAGGAGAGAGAGAGAGAGAGAGAGAGAGAGAGAGAGAGAGAGAGAGAGAGAGAGAGAGAGAGAGAGAGAGAGAGAGAGAGAGAGAGAGAGAGAGAGAGAGAGAGAGAGAGAGAGAGAGAGAGAGAGAGAGAGAGAGAGAGAGAGAGAGAGAGAGAGAGAGAGAGAGAGAGAGAGAGAGAGAGAGAGAGAGAGAGAGAGAGAGAGAGAGAGAGAGAGAGAGAGAGAAAATACATGTACAGGGGGGAAGAAGAAGGAGGGGTAGAGAGAAGGAGGGGAAGGAAGGAGGAAAAAGGGGAAGGAAGAAGGAGGGGGAGAGAGAAGGAGGGGAGATTGAAGGAGGAGGGAGAGAAGGGAGAAAGATGCCAGTTACGATATGAATAATCCAATGTTTCTAAATGTGAAGTGCATGATCTTATCACCGAAGGGCTTTTATGGCTAATCCTGCTGATTAGACATCAAACCAAAAACAATGGCAAAGAAAGCATCTCATTTAGACATGAACAGATCTGAGTAGAAAGCTGAATTTATTTTCAAATATAAATTCGATTTGCTGTAGCACATATTTTATCCCATTTGCACCATCCCCTAGTGGTGCCCTCTATGTTTCTGCTCTTTGTGCTGTAGGTTTTCTGTCATGTTTGTTTTGTGTCAGCAGTGAGTACCTGTTCACAGATGGCCCCACTGATGGACAAGGGGAAGGGGCGGACATTGCCTCTTCCCAGGTTGTCCCTCTTTCTCTGGTTACTGAAGAGCTTGAGCTCCCTCTTCTCCTCGTCGTCCAGTGTGTTGCAGTATCGGACCTGACGACCAAACCAAAACACTCTTTCGTCACCCATATCAAAAACATTAGGCATCCCTTCATAAATGTGTCGAAGGTCACTAGACACAGGTAATCAGGTAAACTAGTGTCACCTCGTTGTCGTGCGGGGGCAGCTGGTGAATTAGCTGTTTGATGCGGTGCTTCTCTCCTGGGCTGTTCACATACGGCACCCTGTCCTCAGGTAGAGAACCGTAGTACTGATGCACCTGACAGGGACACAAACCACAACACTGGCTTTAGTCTCACAAAACGCTAAGGGTCTTAGTTCAGCATAGTGACAATCTTCTACAGCCTTGGTACATGTTTGTTTTTGCACTCAACAATTTTTGTTTGTTTGTTGTAATGACAGGATTGATAGAGTGGCTGGTCTGATCCTTCCTGAAGTATGCCATGTGCCTACCTATCATTATAAACGTTACTATCTCTGTAAATTGAATGGTAAAATGTCTGTCGATTAAAAACAAAAGTTAAAAAACCCTCCCAGATGAACCTGAAAGCAGCAATTTTTAATGAATAGATGATGGCTTTATATTCTGCTGTGTTGGTTATTGTTCTGTCCTCCATCATCCTTGGCCTTGAGAACAACGGCTGGAACTAGAAGTGTCTGGAACAAAGGCTCTTGTGTCTCTGCAGCAGACACAGCCTTGGAGAGCAATGTTCTCTTTCATTGCAGACAGTGTTTTGTAGAGTCCCGATTGTAGGCTCTTATTCCACTTAGCTTTATTAGTCCATATATGATGGAAATTTGTCTTCTGCTTTTTATCCAACAAATGCGTTCCTTGCTCTAGGGAACATGGAAGGGAGGGAGGGAGCATGGCAGCATTGCATCACATGTCCCACTTGTGCAGCACTTTACCGTGGAGACAAGCAGGAATTATTACTTCAACCTGAGACATCAATGCCAGCAAACCTCCAGCTGCCAGCTCACTCCCACTAGATTTTTGCCCTGGTCTACAGTAGGATTTGAACCGCCGACCTTCCAGTTGCTGGCCCCCCCTCAATGCTACCGCAGCCCCCATAGTGATGGGAAAATAGAAAAGTATCTATGATTTCTGAATGCCTGTAGGCTACAATCAAAGTAATTATAGGCATTCAGGAAAACTTGTTGAGCTGAAGTCACATGATAGAAAGGAGGGAAAATGCTTCAGGTAATTATTCTTCAAGAATCTTATGGTACAATTAAAGTTTTGTCACACCTCAATGATTTGCAACATAATCCTCGACACATACAGAGCAGATTTAAACTAAAATCATTGTGTGGCTCACACCTAACATTGCACAAAATAAATTAGGGCCTTCCAATCCACTAGAAAACAGCCATCTAGTCAACAGCAGACGCTAAACTTAGTTGTAGGTCACAATCATCCAGCAGGCTTGATTGCCTTCATCTCCTGTAGGTTCAGAGAAAGGCCACAGCCTCCCTCAGAATCCTGTCAAGATGGCTAACTGGAGAAAATAACTATCATCAGCCCTGCCTGTCATCTATTAACAGAGCTCCTGAAGGGAGGGAGGAAGGGAGGGTGGGGAAAGGAAAGAAGGAAGGGAGGGCAGGTGGGCTGGAGGGAGGGCGGGTCGGCGGAAGGGGAAAGGAAGTAAGGATGGAAGGATGGGAGAGAGGGAGGGAGCGATGGAGGAAGGGGTGGTGGGAGGGAGGGAGCATGGCAGCATCGCATCACAGGTCCCACTGTGCAGCACTTTACAGTGGAGACAAGCAGGAATTATTACTTCAGCCTGAGAACAAACAAAGGACTAACTTCTCCCTCATCTGGACAGCTCCCGTCAATGGAAAGAACTAATCATTTTTATGTCTGTGCTGTTTTCTCTCTGTGGTGAAAGTTTATGTTTCAGTTTGTTCCAATTTGAGGGGTTAGGAATGACAATCCTGAATAAAACATAGCAATCCAACAAACAGAAAACAATTCTAGAATATATAATACACACCATCATTACACCACTGAAACCAAAAGAGGCACCATCATTTCATTACTTTCATGTCATTCAGACGATGCAGTCCACAGATTATCCTTCAGGTCATCTTCATGGTTTGGTCACGGTTGTCATTAGGTTGGGCTCTGACCTCTCTGCTCATGTCATCTCAACAGTGACAGTTGAGTAATTTCTTCACATTTGCACTTCCATGAAATGTTTGACAGCTAATTTGTTATGCTTGGTAGGTCTCTCTCTCTCTCTCTCTCTCTCTCTCTCTCTCTCTCTCTCTCTCTCTCTCTCTCTCTCTCTCTCTCTCTCTCTCTCTCTCTCTCTCTCTCTCTCTCTCTCTCTCTCTCTCTCTCTCTCTCTCTCTCTCTCTCTCTCTCTCTCTCTCTCTCTCTCTCTCTCTCTCTCTCTCTCTCTCTCTCTCTCTCTCTCTCTCTCTCTCTCTCTCTCTCTCTCTCTCTCTCTCTCTCTCTCTACCATCAGTTCTGCTGCTTGTTTATCAATCAATGAATCCACCCCTCTCAGATAACTAGGAAAATTAAGAAGGGGGAAAAGAAGAAGGGGAAAAGAGGGGTACAAAGTGGATGGTGTACCTGCTCAGGGCTGAGACCAGGGGGCACCCAGGCGTATTCCTCCAGTGCGCAGCCTGAGTCGTCGTCAGAGGTAGAGTTCCCCTGGAAGTCATACATCAACTTAGTGACACTCTTCTCCATCGCCAGAGACATGGCCCTCACCACATGCTCCTCACTGGGACACTTAGAGTAGACACAGGTCTTACTTTAGCAAAGCAGAGAGAGAAAGGGAGAAAGGGGGAGAGAAAGACAGAGCGCGAGGGAGGGAGGGAGGGAAAACAAAGAGAGATATAGAGAGGAGAGAGAGAGAAAGATAGAGGAAGTAATTAGTATTCTACACTACAGGCTGCGGTTTCAGATTTCTCAGGGCCATACATCAGGGCTATGGCAGATATATGAAAGCATTTTCACCAATTTGTTATAACCAATTATGCATAAATATTGTACAGAGTCATACACACAAACACACACACTGGCTCAGACTTTAATAAAACTGTCAAATGTACAAAATGTTTGTGCCATTATAGTTTTCAAAACTAATATACAGTCCAAACACAGAAATCTAACACAACAAACCTAAGTTATGTGACCATTTATCAGATATGGCTGAGCTCCTAAGACAGTGTTGATCATAATTCAGAATATGAATTAGAATGAGCAGAGATCAATGCAGAGGCAATAGAGATAGAGATAGAGAGAGGGAGAGAGTGAGAGGGAGAGGGAGAGGATGGATGGCTGGATAGTGGAACAGCTGGACACATTACTAATACATGACTGATTAGGAGGAGACGGTATCTGCTGCAGATCGCTACCTGCCGTCACCAGAAACATGGCACTGAAAGCAATTCATTTAGGGAGAAAATGGGACATTTTATAGCATGAATGGATGGTGGGTGATAGGGGTAAAGGCCAGGGCAAGGTGCCCCTACAGTAAGTTGGTCTATATGACAAACAAGATGGGTTTACTGTAGCTAATCCACTTCCAATAAAATCAGTCCCACCACATGACTCGTCACGGATCAGGCTCAAACAGGATCTGTCCACCATTAATCCAAAACAACATTCCCTCACCACAACACAGACACCCTGTGGAACGTCCATTACTTGGAATCTAACAGATAGCTACATCAACTTTTCAGAGCTTCTTACACAACACACAAAGCCACATGAGATAACTAAAGCCATGAAAGCACAAGGACATAACTAATCTCCCTCGCTGTGCTTTGAGGAGTGAGCCAGTGAGTCAGACTGCATGAGGTAGTGTGGTGTGTTGTTTATCTCGCTCTAAGATGGACGCTGCTGATTCCTCTAGGGTTCTAGGTAAAGCTGGTGCTGATGTAGCTGCTAGCTCTTGGCCTGGCCCAAGCAGGCAGACAGTGCATCAGTTACATCACAACTGTATGGAGTAGAGAGAGTGGGGGAGAGAAGGACTCATGGGAGACCTGGAGAGTGTGTGTGTGAGTTCGATGTAACACACTCTCACTACGCCGAGTGGTTTGTCATCACGCACTCCTCTAATCTGCCCCGGCAACACATTAAGGGGGTGGAGGAATTTGGAGGGAGGGAGGCAGGCAGGCAAATTTGATCTTTCACTTTTTTTCCTCACTGGTTTGTGTTCAGTTCTGCGTTCTAGAGAGAGAAAAAACAGAGGCTTGTCTATCAGTCACAGCCAATCAGAGATAACATGCATTATGTGCCATTAGTTCACTGATAATGAATATGAGCACATAGCCAATATGAGTGACACATCATCTGCATCGCATGAATGACAGCTTTGGCCAGGAACATCATTATTACCACTCTTGTTACATACTGTAAAGTTCAAGGAGGTTCAGTCAATAATCACCATGACATTTAGTTTTGCCATGGCTTAAAGAAAAAGTTTATCAGACAAATATCAAGAGGGGATGAATGCTGCCACATCTCATTGTCTGTAGAAGAAGGTAATCACTCAATTTTAATGAAAGGGTGGTAGTATGCTTTCTACAGTGTCCAAAACTACAAACGACTTCATCTTCAGAGAGAGAAAGAATTAGAAATAGATATGCTGTAAATGGAGAGAGATTGATAGGTATAGATTTTGGCTCTTTAATCTATAGCAAAGAACAAGCAGCAAAAACATATACATGATCAAATACAAATCTTAGAATCAACTATTAAAGACTACCAGAACCCACTGGATTCTCAAATTACATTGAATGAACTACATGACAAAATTACAGACCTTCCAACCCAAGAAGGTCTGTGGGGTTGACGGTAACCTAAATGAAATTATAAAATATACAGACCACAAATTCCAATTGGCTATACTTAAACTCTTTAACATCATCCTCAGCTCTGGCATCTTCCCCAATATTTGGAACCAAGGACTGATCACCCACAAATTTGACAGCAATAACTACCGTGAGTGGGATATGTTCAACAGTAACCCTGGGAAAATCCTCTGCATTATCATTAACATCGTACATTCCCATTCCCGTACATTCCCTAAGCGAAAACAATGTACTTAGCAAATGTCAAATTGGCTTTTTACCAAATTACCATACAATAGACCAGGTATTCACCCTGCACACTCTAATTGACAAGCAAACAAAACAAAACAAAAGCATATCATGCTATGTTGATTTCAAAAAAGCTTTCGACTCAGTTAGGCATGAGGGTCTGATATACAAATTGATGGAAAGTGGTGTTGGGGGAAAAACATACGACATTATAAAATCCATGTACACAAACAACAAGTGTGCGGTTAAAATTGGCAAAAAAACACACACATTTCTTTCTACTGGGCCGGGGGGTGAGACAGGGATGCAGCTTAAGCCCCACCCTCTTCAACATATATATCAACGAATTGGTGAGGGCACTAGAACAGTCTGCAGCACCCGGCCTCACCCTACTAGAATCTGAAGTCAAATGTTTCTGTTTGCTGATGATCTGGTGCTTCTGTCACCAACCTAGGATGGCCTACAGCAGCATCTCTATCTTCTGCACAGATTCTGTCAGACTTGGGCCCTGACAGTAAATCTCAGTAAGACAAAAATTGTATTCCAAAAAAGGTCTAGTTACCAGGACCACAAATACAAATTCCATCTAGACAACATTGCCCTAGAGCCCATAAAAATGATACATACCTCGGCCTAAACATCAGCGCTACAGGTAACTTCCACGAAGCTGTGAACGATCTGAGAGATATGGCAAGAAGGGCCTTCTATGCCATCAAAAGGAACATAAAATTTGACATACCAATTAGGATCTGGCAAAAAATAATTGAATAAGTTATAGACTCCATTACCCTTTATGGTTGTGAGGTCTTGGATCCGCTCACCAACCAAGAATTTACAAAACGGGACGAACACCAAATTGAGTCTGCATGCAGAATTCTGCAAAAATATCCTCTGTGTACAACATAAAACACCAAATAATGCATGCAGACATATTGGAAATAATACCTGACACATTGGAAATAATTTACAAAGAAACTAGAACGCTATTTGACCCTGAACAGACAGTACACATGGGCAAAATACCTGACCACTGTGACTGACTCAGAATGAAGGAAATATTTGACTATGTATAGACTCAGTGAGCATAGCCTTGCTACTGAGAAAGGCAGACGAAGGCAGACCTAGCTCTCAAGAGGACAGGCTATATGCACACTGTCCACAAAATGAGGTGGAAACTGAGCCGCACTTACTAACCTCCTGCCAAATGTATGACCATATTAGAGACACATATTTCCCTCAGATTACACAGACCTACAAAGCATTAAAAAAAATGATGAAATCCCATATCTATTGGGTGAAATACCACAGTGTGCAATCACAGCAGCAATATGTGTGACCTGTTGCCACAAGAAAATGGCAACCAGTGAAGAACAAACATCATTGTAAATACAACCTATATTTCTATTTATTTATTTTCCCTTTTGTACTTTAACTATTTGCACATTATTACAACACTGTATACTGTATATACGTAATAAGACTATAAGAAATGTTTCTTTTGTGAGTGTAATATTTACTGTAAATTTGTTATTGTTTATCTAGTTCACTTGCTTTAGCAATGTAAAAGTATGTTTCCCATGCCAATAAAGCCCCTTAAATTGAAATTGAATTGATTTGAGATTGATAGAGAGAGAAAGAGTTATAGTGATCTGTCAAATCATTGCTGAAATAAATGTAATAATTTTCATGTGTCATGCTTCACCAGCCTCCGTCCTCGTCCTTCCATCCTCATGTGGATCTGACAGTCTCTGTGTGAGTGTGCATGAGAGAAAGAAGGGGAGCGTGAAGGAAGGAAGGAAGGAAGGAAGGAAGGAAGGAAGGAAGGAAGGAAGGAAGGAAGGAAGGAAGGAAGGAGAGAGTAAGAGAGAAAGAGCCTCTTCTTTATGTAAAAACGAACATGAGAAGAAGTGCTCGTCTGAAGCATTGAACACCTAACCAAGGGTCCATTACTTCTTCACTGACAATTCTCCACCAATCATATGCCGCTGTTGTGCGTTCCCCATGTCACACTGCCGTTATAATAAAACACATGACATGTTTCTCTTAAATATCACATTTACATACATATTCAGATCCTTTACTTAGTACTTTGATGAAGCACCTTTGGCAGCGATTATCGCATCGAGTCTTCATGGGTATGACGCTACAAGCTCGGCACATCTGTATTTGGGGAGTTTCTCCCATTCTTCTCTGCAGATCCTCTCAAGCTCTGTCATGTTGGATGAGAAGCGTTGCTGTACAGCTATTTTCAGGTCTCTCCAGAGTGGCCCAGGCTCTGGCTGGGCCACTCAAAACATTCAGAGACTTGTTCCCGAAGCCACTCCTGTGCTGTATTTGCTGTGTGCTTAGGGTCGTTGTCTTGTTGGAAGGTGAACCTTTGCCCCAGTCTGAGGTCCTGAGTACTCCCCAGAGCATGATACTGCCACCACCATGCTTCACCATAGGGATGGTGCCTCGTTTCCTTCAGGCGTGATGTTTGGCATTTAGGCCAAAAAGTTCAATCTTGGTTTCATCAGACCAGAGAATTTTGTTTCTCATGGCCTGAGAGTCTTTACGTGCCTTTTGGCAAACTCCAAGCGGGTTGTCATGTGCCTTTTACTGAGGAGTAGACTCCAATCAAGTTGTAGAAACATCTCAAGGATGATCAATGAAAACATGGTGCAATGAAAACATGGTGCACTGTCTTCAAACTCCCTGTCATAAATGAGCCAAGGCACAGCGTGCATGTAATTCCACATCTTTAATGAAAGTGAAACCTTCACAAAAAAACAGGTAAACAGAAACCGAACGTGGCGCAACCATGGCGCACACAAACATTCACAGAAAATAAATAATTACCCACAATATTAGGTGGGAAAAAGGCTGCCTAAGCATGAATCCCAATCAGATACAACGATAGACAGCTGCCTCTTATTGGGAAACCCACTCGGCCAAAAACGAAGAAATAGAAAACATAGAATGCCCACCCAAATCACACCCTGACCTAACCAAATAGAGAAATAGAACGGCTCTCTAAGGTCAAGGCATGACAGCACCTGAGCTCAATTTCGAGTCTCACAGCAATGGGTCTGTTTTTGCTTCATCATTATAGGGTATAAATGAATTTAATCCACTTTATAATAAGGCTGTAACATAAGAAAAAGTCTGAATACTTTCCTAATGCACTGTATCTATACTATACACATCCTTCATCTGTGAAAGTTATGAGCAAAAACTCTGTAATGATAATCTCTAAACACTGATCAGTATCTCTTTTCTCATCTCATGTTCAACAATGAGAAACAAAATGGTGATTGATTCTATTTGCAGCCACAAAAATATCAGCAGTTGCATAACTTGCCCACATAGTCCATTATGTCCTAGAATGGGAGAAATTATGTTGTTGTTTTTTCTTGTTATTTTTTTAAATAAAAGCAACTCAAAATATATAATAGCAAAAACTATCAAAGAGTATACAAACATTACAAACAGTCTGGGGGACATTAGCTATTCGCTGTCCCAACATCGGGAAACAAAGGGAAACCCAGCCGCGAGCTTCCAAGTGATGCGAGACTACCAGACGAGCTAAATATCTTTTATACTTGCTTCGAGGCAAGCAACACAGAAGCATGCATGAGAGCACCAGCTGTTCTGGACGACTGTGTGATCACGCTGTCAGTAGCAGATGTGAGCAAGACCTTTAAACAGGTCAAAATCCACAAGCCAGACGGATTACTAGGACGTGTACTCAGATCATGCACAAAGCAACTGGCAAGTGTCTTTACAGACATTTTCAACCTCTCCCTGAGAGAAATACCTACAAGTTTCAAGCAGACCACCATAGTCCCTGTGCCCAAGAAAGCAAAGGTAACCTGCCTAAATGACTACCGCCCTGTAGCACTCACGTCATTAGCCATGAAGTGATTTGAAAGGCTGGTCATGGCTCACATCAACACCATCATCCCGGAAACCCTAGATCCACTCCAATTCGCATACCGCCCCAACAGATCCACAGATGACGCAATCTCAGTCACACTCTCCACTCTGCCCTTTCCCACATGGACAAAAGGAACACCTATGTAAGAATGGTGTTCATTGACACAGCTCAACGTTCAACACCATAGTGCTCAAATAGCTCAAACCTATGTACGAATGGTGTTCATTGACACAGCTCAGCGTTCAACACCATAGTGCTCAAATAGCTCAAACCTAAGCAAGGACACTGGGACTAAACACCCCCTCTGCAACTGGATTCTGGACTTCCTGTTGGGCCTCCCCCAGGTGGTAAGGGTAGGCAACATCACATCTGTCACGCTGATACTCAACACGGGGGCCCCTCCGGGGTTGGTGCTTGGTCCCCTCCTGTAATCCCTGTTCACCCACGACTGCACAGCCAAGCATGACTCCAATACCATCATTAAGTTTGCTGACGCCACAACAGTTGTAGGCTTGATCACCGACAACGATGAGTCAGTCTATGGGGTCCCAGGACAAAAAGCTCTCCCTCAACGTGAGCAAGACAAAGCTGAACGTGGACTACAGGAAAAGGAGGGCCAAACATGCCCCCAATCACATCTACAGGGCTGTAGTGGAGCATGTCGAGAGTTTCAAGTTCCTTGGTGTCCACATCACCAACAAACTATCATGGTCCAAACACACCATGACAATCGTGAAAAGGGCACGACAACACCTTTTCCCCCTCAGGAGACTAAAAAGATTTGGCATGGGTACTCAGATCCTCAAAACGTTCTACAGCTTTACCATTGAGAGCATCCTGATCAGTTGCATCACCACCTGGTATGGCAACTGCTTGGCATCCAATTGTAAGGAGCTACTGAGGGTAGTGTGTACGTCCCAGTACATCACATCACCAAGCTTCCTGCCGTCTATTATTCAGACCCCTCCATTTTTTCCACATTTTGTTTTATGAAAAGAAAACTAATCTACACACAATACCCCAAATGATAAAGCGAAAACAGGTTTTTATAAATTTGGGCAAATTTATAAAAAACAGAAATACCTTATTTACATAAGTATTCAGACCCTTTGCTTTCAGACTCAAAATTGAGCTCAGGTGCATCCTGTTTCCAATGATCATCCTTGAGATGTTTCCACAACTTGATTGGAGTCCACCTGTTCTTGATTGGAGTCCACCTGGTAAATTACATTTATTGGGCATGATTTGGAAATGCACACACCTGTCTATCTATATACAGTGCCTTGCGAAAGTATTCGGCCCCCTTGAACTTTGCGACCTTTTGCCACATTTCAGGCTTCAAACATAAAGATATAAAACTGTATTTTTTTGTGAAGAATCAACAACAAGTGGGACACAATCATGAAGTGGAACAACATTTATTGGATATTTCAAACTTTTTTAACAAATCAAAAACTGAAAAATTGGGCAAAATTATTCAGCCCCCTTAAGTTAATACTTTGTAGCGCCACCTTCTGCTGCGATTACAGCTGTAAGTCGCTTGGGGTATGTCTCTATCAGTTTTGCACATCGAGAGATGGATTTTTTTCCCCCATTCCTCCTTGCAAAACAGCTCGAGCTCAGTGAGGTTGGATGGAGAGCATTTGTAAACAGCAGTTTTCAGTTCTTTCCACAGATTCTCGATTGGATTCAGGTCTGGACTTTGACTTGGCCATTCTAACACCTGGATATGTTTATTTTTGAACCATTCCATTGTAGATTTTGCTTTATGTTTTGGATCATTGTCTTGTTGGATGACAAATCTCCATCCCAGTCTCAGGTCTTTTACAGACTCCATCAGGTTTTCTTCCAGAATGGTCCTGTATTTGGCTCCATCCATCTTCCCATCAATTTTAACCATCTTCCCTGTCCCTGCTGAAGAAAAGCAGTCCCAAACCATGATGCTGCCACCACCATGTTTGACAGTGGGGATGGTGTGTTCAGGGTGATGGGCTGTGTTGCTTTTACGCCAAACATAACGTTTTGCATTGTTGCCAAAAAGTTCAAATTTGGTTTCATCTGACCAGAGGACCTTCTTCCACATGTTTGGTGTGTCTCCCAGGTGGCTTGTGGCAAACTTTAAACGACACTTTTTATGGATATCTTTAAGAAATGGCTTTCTTCTTGCCACTCTTCCATAAAGGCCAGATTTGTGCAATATACGACTGATTGTTGTCCTATGGACAGAGTGTCCCACCTCAGCTGTAGATCTCTGCAGTTCATCCAGAGTGATCATGGGCCTCTTGGCTGCATCTCTGACCAGTCTTCTCCTTGTATGAGCTGAAAGTTTAGAGGGACGGCCAGGTCTTGGTAGATTTGCAGTGGTCTGATACTCCTTCCATTTCAATATTATCGCTTGCACAGTGCTCCTTGGGATGTTTAAAGCTTGGGAAATCTTTTTGTATCCAAATCCGGCTTTAAACTTCTTAACAACAGTATCTCGGACCTGCCTGGTGTGTTCCTTGTTCTTCATGATGCTCTCTGCGCTTTTAACGGACCTCTGAGACTATCACAGTGCAGGTGCATTTATACGGAGACTTGATTACACACAGGTGGATTGTATTTATCATCATTAGTCATTTAGGTCAACATTGGATCATTCAGAGATCCTCACTGAACTTCTGGAGAGAGTTTGCTGCACTGAAAGTAAAGGGGCTGAATAATTTTGCACGCCCAATTTTTCAGTTTTTGATTTGTTAAAAAAGTTTGAAATATCCAATAAATGTCGTTCCACTTCATGATTGTGTCCCACTTTTTGTTGATTCTTCACAAAAAATTACAGTTTTATATCTTTATGTTTGAAGCCTGAAATGTGGCAAAAGGTTGCAAAGTTCAAGGGGGCCGAATACTTTCGCAATGCACTGTAAGGTCCCACAGTTGACAGTACATGTCAGAGCAAAAACCAAGCAATGATGTCGAAGGAAATGTCCGTAGAGCTCTGAGACATGATTTTATCGAAGCACAGATATGGGGAAGGGTGCCAAAACATTTCTGCAGCATTGATGGTCCCCGAGAAACACAGTGGCCTCCATCATTCTTAATTGGAAGAAGTTTGGAACCACCAAGACTCTTCCTAGAGTTCGCTGCCCAGCCAAACTGAGCAATCGGGAGAGAAGTGCCTTGGTCAGGGAGGTGACCAATAACCTGATAGATCTCCAGAGTTCCACTGTGGAGATGAGAGAACTTTCCAGAAGGATAACCATCTCTTCAGCACTCCACCAATCAGGCCTTTATGGTTGAGTAGCCAGACGGAAGCCACTTCTCAATAAAAGGCACATGACAGTCCGCTTGGAGTTTGGTCTGATCTGGTCTGATGAAACCAAGATTGAACTCTTTTGCCTGAATGCCAAGAATCACCTCTGGAGAAAACCTGGCACCATCTTCTGTATACCACCCCTACAATGTCACAACACAACTGATTGGCTCAAACACATTAAGAAGGAAATAAATTCCACAAATGAACTTTTAACAAGGCACACCTCTTAATTGAAATGCATTCCAGGTGACTACTTCATGATGCTGGTTGAGAGAATGCCAAGAGTATGCTGTCATCAAGGCAAAAGGTGGCTACTTTGAAGAATCTAAAATATAAAATATATTTTGATTTGTTTAACATTTGTTTGGTTACTACATGATTCCATATGTGTTATTTGTTATTTAATAGTTTTGATGTATTCACTACTATTCTACAATGTAGGAAATAGTAATATAAAGAAAAACCCTTGAATGAGTAGGTGTGTCCAAACTTTTGACTGGTACTGTATGTACTGTATATCATTTCCCTGACACCTTCACAGTTCACATTTCATTTATGGCAGAGAGGCTTGTTGAGCGTGCAGGGACAGAGCTGGATGCGGGATATAGCATCCTAAAGCCAGTGTCACATGAATACTGACTATAACAGACCGAGAATGCTGGACCTAGCAGCCTAACTGTTGAGGCCAGGATGGACTGGGCTCTTCAGGGAGCTGTGTGACCTGTACAGTACTGTCTGGCTGGATTAAATACACAGCCTCTAGGTATGTCTGGGTGACAGATATAAAGACACTTCTCTCTCCCCAGCTCTACTGACAGCACTTCATCACTCACAGCTGTAGAGGAACTTCAATGGTTCTGCTCATCCAATGAACTATTGAAGAAAGAATATATGTGAAGCCACTAAGCTTTACTAGATGAGAGGGTACATGTGTAACTCTGTGTCGTTGTATCTGTCGAACTGCTTTGCTTTATCTTGGCCAGGTCGCAATTGTAAATGAGAACTTGTTCTCAACTTGCCTACCTGGTTAAATAAAGGTGAAATAAAATAAAAAAATAAAATAAAAAATGTGCGCGCGTGTGTGTGTGTGTGTGTGTGTGTGTGTGTGTGTGTGTGTGTGTGTGTGTGTGTGTGTGTGTGCGCTTGAATTGGTTCCTCATGTACGAGTGATTTAAATCCCCTCTAGGACTGGTGTGTCCTTCCTTTGCAATACTGTAAAACATCAAACACATTTATAATATGCCCTCGGGCCATTGGGAAAGTTGTGGCAGACAAATGTATAAATTACCAAAGTGCTTAAAGGTCAATTATTGAAAAATTGAAAATCCGGATTCATTGAGTAAGTCTGCTAGTGTATAATAGAGGAATAATCAGAGTTGGGGGAAATACTGTAAATGTATAATTTATGTTGAAAAGTGTTCTTCTCTAATGACATAACTCAGCAGTGTATGGATTAAACCTCCATAAATATTAATTTGGCTGATAAGGCCCACTTTCAATGGTAACTGAGAAGGCCATTTTCTATTGTGTGTAGAGTGGATTGGTTTATTGGTTCTATCCCATTTAGACACTTTATTTGTCTAAACTACTCAACAAAAATACATGAACAAAATAATATGTCAATCTGCTGTGGGACAACAGACAGATGCTACCTAACACCATCCCACTCACTTACTTCCTGTATCACCGCCTGGTATGGCAACTGCACCGCCCTCAAACACAAGGGTCTACAGAGGGTGGTGCAGAGGGCCTAATACGTCACTGGGGGAATGCTCTTTGCCTTCCAGAACATTTACCAACCAGCTTTCAGTATCACGTCAGAATTAGACATTCATCCATGTATCAAAATGTCAAGTTTCGAAGTTGTTCCAAATGGGACATTTCGAAGGGTTAATGGTTAGGTTTAGGTATTAACTCTGAATTTTGAAGGTTAGGGTTAAGTTCAGGCATTAACTCTGAATTTTGAAGGTTAGGGTTAAGTTCAGGCATTAACTCTGAATTTTGAAGGTTAGGGTTAAGTTCAGGCATTAACTCCAAATTCTTAAGAGTTAGGGTTAAGTTTAGGCATGTACTCTGAATGGTTAACCTTTTCACACTTATCAACAAACTGGTGTGATCATTCTACAGTGGTTCCTGCAGCATACGGTCAAACTGGTGTGATTAGAACGCTTATTTAGAACGTCCAGTTTAGATTGATGCAACAGTCAGCATTTGAGCTAGCCTCATTGGTTTTTCACAGAAACATTTTGCGCAAACACAGTCCTTACAAAGTTATGTCCTGAATGTGGCCAGTTTACTTGAGATGCAATATTCAGACATTTACAGAAGTAACGACAGCATTACACAATCATCCAAACTGGAAAATGTAGGCTACATTAGTCCTAGTGCTATACATTAGTCCAAGTGCTAACTGAGGAAAGACTGACATAACACAAGAAGTCATATTTAGAAAACAGAAACCACAATATGAATAAGCTAATAGCAATGACTATTTATAATTCATCACATTACAGGTGAGCTCAACATTGATCGAAATAATTCAATAAAACACTTTCTAGAAATCGAAAGTAATCATAGGATGGGTAGTTTGTGCGCGTCGGCATATTTTTTTTCTTTTCGCGTCAACCAAAGATAATAAGAGGAGACAAGAGGAGTAAGGTCTGTTTGCAGTATGCATGTTGAAGGGGGTGTGTCATCTATGATCATTCACTTCCCTTCATTCACCTCCGGAAGTTTACTTGGAAGATGAGTGAACCATTCCTTCACCTTATTTGATTTTTTCATTCCTTTATCTCATTATAATATATTTGGTCTGAGACGTTTACGTGACACCCAGAATGCATTGTATAATGTCAACAAACATGGCGCCACATATAGCTGGCAAATATCTTAGCATAAGCTCATTATAATCAGTAAAACCTTCAAAAAAGTATTGTACACAAGTCATAGGTGTCTATTACAATCTATGCAATAATCGGAATGCATTATTTGTGACCAGTACTTGAAAACGTGAATAAAACGGTAAATACATTATGCTCCATACATACATACTTACATACCGTATGCTACAGTAGAAACGACAACACGGCATACAGAAAATAAAGCACTCACTTTTTTGGGATCCTGAGTGGCGCAGCGGTCTAAGGCACTGCATCTCAGTGCTCGAGGCGTCACTACAGACCCTGGTTCGATCACAAATGGCAAGGTTAGGATTTTGCCTGGGCAGGCTGTCAATGTAAATAAGAATTTGTTCTTAACTGACTTGCGTCGTTAAGTAAACATGTCCAAAGTTATTATTTGTAAGAATAATATCAATGCAAAAATGCGAGCACCGGCCAGAAAATGGGCCAGTTCCAGCAAGACTGTTTATATGTCTGCATACTTCGGGAAGGGCTCTCCTCGAAGAGGGAAGGTTGTCCAGCTCAGTAAAGCCTCAAACATACATTTTTTTTGCAACACTTAAATGGGCTACTTATTTGTGAATTAATGAGGAGGTGGAACACACCTCAATTCAAACTGTTGTTAGAAAAAACAACTTGTTAGAATTTTTGGGAAAATTGACAAGATGAAACATAGCCGATAGATAATTTTCAGGCAGCGCACGTTAACTGTCCTGTTGCGTAACAATCACATTTTGGAACAGTGAGTGTATTTTGACATCATGTGCATAAAACAACTCACGCTGGGGCGACCGTTATTTGGAACTCACACGTGAAAAGGTTATGGTAAGGGTTAAGGTTTGGGATAGGCTTAAAACAAACATTTCAAAAACAACTTTCCATCGCTGGATTAGAATATGCAATGTTTGACACCAGAGGCAGATGCCCCTAGTGGACGGTTTCCACTTCATCTCGCGACATCCTCGGACATGGATGGATGTCGAATACTGACTTTTATCACAGGTGACCTGGCTGCATTTACACCAAGCCGTGTCTGAGGAAGGCAAGGAAGATCTTCAAGTATGCCGGTCACCCAAACCACGGACTGCTCATTATGTTATCATCTGGCAAATGGTATCGGAGCATTGGGTCTCGGACCAACAGGCTCCAAGAAAGCTTCTACCACCAGGCCATTAGACTGTTGAACAACTAACCGAAGCTGTCTACCTGCTCAAACCTGCACCTTAGAGACTACTTGCACATCAACAAAAAAAACATGCTCCTAACATGCTGACCATACCGCTCGTGCGCTTGCGTCCGCGTTCTATTTAGTTCTATTTTAGAGCCTGGATACGCCCGTTGACACGTGTGAGCAGTGTGGGTGCAATGAATAACATGTATGTGTACATTTATTTTGCACTCGAAGCGGGCGTTGGGCTCAGCATGTTAGCAGCATTCTTCACACATCCAACCCTTACACACACGCACACACACACACAGCTAACACTGCTGTTCTATTATATACTATGTATTTAACTGCATGACCAAGACACTACCCACTTTATGTTTTTAAATACTGTCAAACTTGACATAGCACATTCATTATATATTCTGTATATCCCATTGTTCATTATCTATACTGTATATTCTGTTGTTCATTATCTATACTGTACTATAGTGTACATATCAGTTTACCACCTTCTTCTAATTACTTCTTATTTTTGATTGACTTCTGATTATTATCATATTGAAATTAGCACTGCAATGTTAAGGGAGCTAGCACTGCTTGTGGAAAAAGGAAAAAGTACCCAATTCCCATGCTTGAGTACAAGTAAAGATACCTGAGTAGAAAATGACTAAAGTAAAAGTGAAAGACATCCAGTAAAATACTACTTGAGTAAAAGTCGGAAAGTATTTGGTTTCAAATATACAGTTGAAGTGGGAAGTTTACATACACTTAGGTTGGAGTCACTAAAACTGATTTTTCAACCACTCCACAAATTTCTCGATAACAATCTATAGTTTTGGCAAGTCGGTTAGGAAATCTACTTTGTGCATGACACAAGTAATTTTTCCAACAATTGTTTACAGACAGATTATTTCACTTATAATTCACTGTATCACAATTCCAGTGGGTCAGAAGTTTACATACACTAAGTTGACTGTGCCTTTAAACAGCTTGGAAAATTCCAGAAAATTATATCCCGGCTTTAGAAGCTTCTGATAGTCTAATTGACATAATTTGAGTCAATTGGAGGTGTACCTCCATGAATTTCAAGGCCTACCTTCAAACTCAGTGCCTCTTTGCATTACTGGGAATGTACTGAAGGAAATAAAAGATGAAATAAGTCATTCTCTCTTCTAGTATTCTGACATTTCACATTCTTAAAATAAAGTGGTGATCCTAACTGACCTAAGACAGGGAATTTTAACTAGGATTAAATGTCAGGAATTGAGAAAAACTGAGTTAAAATGTATTTGGCTAAGGTGCATGTGAACTTCTGACTTCAACTGTACCTACTGTCAGAATAATAGTAGAGAGAATTACTTATTTCAGCTTTTATTTATTTTATCACATTCCCAGTGGGTCAGAAGTTTACATACACTCAATTAGTATTTGGTACCATTGCCTTTAAATTGGTTAACTTGAGTCAAACATTTCGGGTAGACTTCCCACAATAAGTTGGGTGAATTTTGGCCCCTTCTTTCTGACGGAGCTGGTGTAATTGAGTCAGGTTTGTAGGCCTCCTTGCTCGCACACGCTTTTTCAGTTGCGCCTGCAAATTGTCTATAGGATTGAGGTCAGGGCTTTGTGATGTCGACTCGAATACCTTGACTTTGTTGTCCTTAAGCCATTTTGCCAAAACTTTGGAAGTATGCTTGGGGTCATTTTCCATTTGGAAGACCCATTTGTGACCAAATGTTTACTTCCTGACTGATGTCTGATGTTGCTTCAATATATCCACATAAATTTCCATCTCATGATGCCATCTATTTTGTGATGTGCACCAGTCCCTCTTGCAGCAAAGCACCCCCACAACATGATGCTGCCACCCCCGTGCTTCACGGTTGGGATGGTGTTCTTCGGGTTGCAAGCATCCCCCTTTTTCCTCCAAACATAACAATGGTCATTATGGCCAAACAGTTCTATTTTTGTTTCATCAGACCAGAGGACATTTCTCCAAAAAGTTCCATCTTTGTCCCCATGTGCATTTGCAAACCGTAGTCTGGCTTTTTATGGTGGTTTTGGAGCGGTGGCTTCTTCCTTGCTGAGTGGCCTTTCAGGTTATGTCAATATAGGACTCGATTTACTGTGGATATTGATACTTTGTACCTGTTTCCTCCAGCATCTTGACAAGGTCCTTTGCTGTTGTTCTGGGATTGATTTGCACTTTTTGCACCAAAGTACGTACTATTGTTTGTACAGATGAATGTGGTACCTTCAGGCGTTTGTAAATGAATCCCAATGATGAACCAGACTTGTGGAGGTCTACCATTTTGTTCTGAGGACATGGCTGATTTCTTTTGATTTTCCCATGATGTCAAGTAAAGAGGCACTGAGTTGGAAGGTAGGCCTTAAAATGCATCCACAGGTACACCTCAAATTGACTCAAATTATGTCAATTAGACTTTCAGAAGCTTCTAAAGCCATGACATAATTTTCTGGAATGTCCCATGCCATTTAAAGGCACAGTCAACTTAGTGTATTCTCTTGTGACACCTGTTATTCAATATGAATCACTTTCCACGTTCTGAATAATATGAAATGGCAATAAAAAATGTAAGCTTGACAAACAGGTGCAAATGTGACCTTATTAAAGCAGGCACAGTGCCTACAACTCTCACAAAGGCAGCATAGACAATGTGCACAATGACTGATCATTAGATAACAAACTGTTGTATTCCTGTTGGGCCTTGCTGGAATGTCACCTCATCCCTGTGACACTGTGCTACAATAAGAAGTAGAACGTTTAGAACATGTTCACAGAGTCACAGTGACTCTGGAGAAACACACACCAAAGCAGTGGTGACAGTGTGGATCAGAGTGTTAACCCACTGATTCACGCATGGTGTTGCTGTAAGTCCCCCTCCCTGTGGACTTACAGCAACAGCCCAAATGTCATCAGCTGGCCCCTTTCTCTCTGAAGCTGAACTCACAGCCATCCCCGATTAATAATGAAGTGATGGAGGGAGGGAGGGAGGGAGGGAGAGCATACACAAATCCACCCTTCCTAACACTCCTAAGGAACTGATTATTTCACTCTGGGTAAAAAAGAGCGTTCCAGAACACAGTGGTCTCCCCCTCTTCCCTCCTTCCACCTTAACACACTTTTCACTTAGCAAGAAACCAGTGTTCCAGAAGACAGTTATCTCACCCCACTTCCCTCCCCCTCTCTATATGCCAATGGGGCTGGTTTCCATGGAGTAAGGTCAGGCGAATCACCACAGTAACCCCAGTCCAGCTCTCCCTGGCACACTGAGTGAGGGATGAGAGAGAAAATGCAATTACACGATGGCAAAGATGGAGGAACCACAAAGGATGTCTGTCATTCTGTTTGTCTGAGTGTGGGTACAAGGAGATACAACTGGAGATAAAGTAATGAGAGGGATAAACTTTACATACTGATATGATGAAATGCAATAGCTTATGCGGTGACAGAAGTTCACACACTGATGGAGGTTGAAACATTGAATATCCTAAGTGCAATAATTTGTGTTGTGGTCATGTCGAGTCCAATTTGAATGAGTTTCAATCAACCCAGCAACCACTCTCTCTGTTTTCCAGCCCACCACCCACCCCTTTCCCATTTTCCATGTGTTAACATGCAGGATACATAGCAGCAGGTCCTTGATAATGTCTGTCTGTCTGTCTGTCTGTCTGTCTGTCACAAGGAGATCACAGTCAAGGACACAGAGGATATCCGCACTGCACTGTCCTTGCTAACTTCAGCCCCAATCTATCAACACTGAGTAGCCTATAAGTGCCGTTATATCACATTAAGCCTAACAAAACTGTCCCTTATTTCTCAAATCTGCACCTTATGACTTGTAAAATATATTTAGACCAAAGAATAACTACTGCACAATGCCTAGAATCAAAGACTATATCAATAATCACCAGAACAACAAAATTCTTAAAATACCTCAAGAAACAATGGATTTAAGTTGAACAACTACATAAGAAACTGTCTGGGACCCTTAAAACTTCTTAAGGTATAGGGGGCAGCATTTTCACTTTTGGATAAATAGCGTGCCCAATTTCAACATCTTGCTACTCATGCCAGGAATATAAGATATACATATTATTAGTAGATTTGGTTAGAAAACACTCTGAAGTTTCTAAAACTGTTTGAATCATGTCTGTGAGTATAACAGAACTTATGTAGCAGGCAAAACCCCGAGGACTAACCGTTCAGATTTCTTTTTTTGTCTCTGTCTGTTCACTAAGTTCTCATTGGCAAATGATATTTCTTAGGAACCTGTTTTCAGTTCCTACCGCTTCCACTGGATGTCACCAGTCTTTGGAATTTGTTTGAGGTTATTCATTTGTGCAATGAAGAAGTAGGCCATCTAGGAACTGGGTAACACTGTTGAGAGTTGCGCAAGATGTGAAAAGTAGCATGGTTTGTTGTCTTCCTGTATTGAACACAGATAAACCCATCTACAATTTGATCAATTATTATATTAACGTTTAAAAATACCTAAAGTTGTATTATAAAAGTAGTTTGAAATATATATATATTTTTCCCCACTGCAAGATTACCTCAAACCAGTGGCAGAGGACGCCTTTTCACACCTCAACAGGAAGAGACTATTTGCACCATGGTCCTAGCAAACAATGCCATGAGACTCAAGGAAATACAAAGGACCATTATAGAAGGCAACGATGTCTTTGAGAACATCCATACGGTTAGCATCTCAACCATCGACAGGTTGCTGCATAGAAACCAGATGAGTATGAAACAGCTGTACCGTGTACCATTCCAAAGGAATGAGGACAGAGTTAAGGAGCTACGGTACCAGTATGTATAGGTAAAACATATATCTATGTAACTACTTTACAGCAACATTTTATAGTGATACATAGTACAGTAAGCATAAACTGCACACATCTCCATTGCTGTGGAAGGAACATGCAATATATGTACATTTTACATCACTATTCCTTACCAAAACAAATTCAACTGTGTGTTCTGGGATATAGTGTATAATGGAGTTGGAATCAAGTGAACCCTCTCACAACTTTGTATACTTGGATGAGGCTGGAAATATCACCATGTGTGCTGCTATTTCGGAGCATGGTGTCCTAACCCATATCCCCCTTATAGGGCCATACAACACCCAGCATCTACTCAACTTTTTAGAGACTCTCTACAGGGCTCTCCTCCCTGATGATGAGAGGGGTCTGTTTAGAGAGGATTTGCCAAAGTATGTGGTCATTTGTGATAATGTGAGTTTCCATCGATCAAACATCATAAGGCAATGGTTTGTGACCCACCCGAGGATGCTCATAGAATTCCTCCCACCTTATTCACCATTCCTTAACCCAATTGAGGAGTTATTTTCAGCATGGAGGTGGAAGGTGTACGATTGTCAGCCACACACACACAGATGACCCTGCTGACTGCAATGGATGCAGCATGTGAGGACATCACAGTAGACACCTGCAGAGGATGGATAAGGCATTCCAAAAGATTATTTCCATGTTGTATTGGAAGGGAAAATATCCGGTGTGATGTGGATGAGAATATGTGGGCCGACAGACAGGAATGTCTGGATGTGTAGAGACAGCACAACAGTGCAAAGTTGTGCCTTAGGGGTGGTTTCCTGTGTTTCTTTCTAATTTTCTTTTTTTCCCTTTGTGCCCTTGGGTTGTCCAGTCTCTTTCAATCAATACCCCACATACAGTAATATGTCAATTGTACTGTTGAAATTGATATATGCCATAGAAGTGCAGCCTTGTGCATTTTCAATACAGTAACTGTCATCCAAACTGTAGCCTAAGTTTACATCAGGTAATACTGTCAAAGTACACAGTTACATTAACAACATGCCTAAACATTTTGACGACCTTGTTTGTGAACAATGACTCAATGACTTATCATTCTGATGACACTGACATGATCATTGGCATGAATATTTACTTTTGAGAGATGTACTAAGGATTTTTAGTGACTGACTAGCTTTAGAAACATATCTATTGTATATTACAGTTTGTACAATTTTTTCTGAGAAATGCACTTATTATTTTGCACCAAAGCAACTGAGAAAAACTGTAATTGAGTATCTTTAATGTGTGATTTAATGAAAGTGAGATTTTTATATAATTTGTAAAAATTTGCCACACTCCATTTTCCCTGTTTTTGTCCAAGTGGGATGCAACCGTTCTCTAAACCATAAGAAGTTAAAGGTAGACCAGACATGAAGAGTTTCTGCTATGCGGATGACACACAGCTGTACATTTCAATGAAACATGGTGAAGCCCCCAAATTGCCCTCGCTAGAAGCCTGTGTTTCAGACATAAGGAAGTGTATGGCTGCAAACCTTCTACTTTGAAACCCGGACAAAACAGAGATACTTGTTCTAGGTCCCGAGAAACAATGAGATCTTCTGTTGAATCTGACAATTAATCTTAATGGTTGTACAGTCATCTCAAATAAAACTGTGAAGGACCTCGGCGTTACTCTGGACCCTGATCTCTCTTTTGACGAACATATCAAGACTATTTCAAGGACAGCTTTTTTCCAACTACGTAACATTGCAAAAATCAGAAACTTTCGGTCCAAAAATTATGTAGAAAAATGTATCCATGCTTTTCTTACTTCTAGGTTAGACTACTGCAATGCTTTACTTTCCGACTACCCGGATAAAAAACTAAATAAACTTCAGTGAGTGCTAAATATGGCTGCTAGAATCCAGACTAGAACCAAAAAAATAATCATATTACTCCAGTGCTAGCCTCCCTACTGGCTTCCTGTCAAGGCAAGGGCTGATTTCAAGGTTTTACTGCTAACCTACAAAGCATTACATGATTTCATGGGCTTGCTCCTACCTATCACTCTGATTTGGTCCTGCCGTACATACCTACACGTACGCTACGGTCACAAGACGCAGGCCTCCTAATTGTCCCTAGAATTTCTAAGCAAACAGCTGGAGGCAGGGCTTTCTCCTATAGAGCTCCATTTTTATGGAATGGTCTGTCTACCCATGTGAGAGAGATGCAAACTCGGTCTCAACCTTTAAGTCTTTACTGAAGACTCATCTCTTCAGTGGGTCATATGATTGAGTGTAGTCTGGCCCAGGAGTGTGAAGGTGAACGGAAAGGCTCTGGAGCAAGGAACTGCCCTCGCTGTCTCTGCCTGGTCGGTTCCCCTCTTTCCACTGTGATTTTCTGCTTCTAACCCTATTACAGGGGCTGAGTCACTGGCTTACTTACTGGTGCTCTTTCATCCCGTCCCTAGGAGGGGTGCGTCACTTGAGTGGGTTGAGTCACTGATGTGATCTTCCTTTCTGGGTTGCCTCCCCCCCCATGCTGGTAATTTATGAACATTTGAACATCTTGGCCATGTTCTGTTATAATCTCCACCCGGCACAGCCAGAAGAGGACTGGCCAGCCCTCATAGCCTGATTCCTCTGTAGGTTTCTTCCTAGGTTTTGGCCTTTCTAGGGAGTTTTTCCTAGCCACCGTGCTTCTACACCTGCATTGCTTGCTGTTTGGGGTTTTAGGCTGGGTTTCTGTACAGCACTTTGAGATATCAGCTGATGTACGAAGGGCTATATAAATACATTTGATTTGATTTGATTCCAAAATGCTACATCAAATTTTTCAAATTTGTGTTTTTTCATTAAAAAAATGTATTGCTCATGGGTAACTTCATGTGTATGTAAAATATTACTGTTCTCAGATTTTTTTATTAATTTTTTTATTAATTGAATTAATTGATATTGTTCTGTATATTTGACTGTGATATGATGTCTCACCTAACTAACTATTTTAACATGAATGCACTAACCGTAAGCCACTCTGGATAAAAGCATCTGCTAAATGACTAAAATGTCAAATGTAAATATTTTACATGCAGATCTCATATTACTGTATTGATCAATTGAAATATGTCTCCCTCCATTTAGTCGGTTAGGACATCTACTTTGTGCATGACACAAGTAATTTTTCCAACAATTGTTTACAGACAGAATTTTTCACTTATAACTCACTGTATCACAATTCCAGTGGGTCAGAAGCTTACATACACTAAGTTGACTGTGCCTTTAAACAGCTTGGAAAATTCCAGAAAATGATGTCATGACTTTAGAAGCTTCGGATAGGCTAATTGACATAATTTGAGTCAATGGGAGGTGTACCTGTGGATGTATTTCAAGGCCTACCTCCAAACTCAGTGGCTCTTTGCTTGACATCATCGGAAGAAAAAAAATCAGACAAGACCTCAGAAAACAAATTGTAGACCTCCACAAGTCTGGTTCATCCTTGGGAGCAATTTCCAAATGCCTGAAGGTACCACGTTCGTCTGTACAAACAATAGTACATCATGGGACCACGTAGCCGTCATACTATTCAGGAAGGAGACGCATTCTGTCTCCTAGAGATGAAGTACTTTGGTGCGAAAAGTGCAAATCAATCCCAGAACAACAGCAAAATACCTTATGAAGATGCTGGAGGAAACAGGTACAAAAGTATCTATATCCACAGTAAAACGAGTCCTATATCGACATAAAAAAGGCCGCTCAGGCCGCTGAAAGGCCGCTCAGCAAGGAAGAAGCCACTGCTCCAAAACTGCCATAAAAAAAAGCCAGACTACGGTTTGCAACTGCACATGGGGACAAAGATCGTACCTTTTGGAGAAATGTCCTCTGATCTGATGAAACAAAAATAGAACCGTTTGACCATAATGACCATCGTTATGTTTGGAGGACAAAAGGGGACGTTTTCAAGCTGAAGAACACCATCCCAACCTTGAAGCACAGGGGTGGCAGCATCATGTTGTGGTGGTGCTTTGCTGCAGGAGGGACTGGTGCACTTCACTAAATGGATGGCATCGTGAGGGAGGGAAATTATGTGGATATATTGAAGCAACATCTCAAGACATCAGACAGGAAGTTAAAGCTTGGTCACAAATGGGTCTTCCATATGGACAATGACCACAAGCATACTTCCAAAGTTGTGGCAAAATGTCTTAAGGACAACAAATTCAAGGTATTGGAGTGGCCATCACAAAGCCCTGACCTCAATCCTATAGAAAAGTTGTGGGCAGAACTGAAAAAGCGTGTGCGAGCAAAGAGGCCTACAAACCTGACTCAGTTTCACCAGCTCTGTCAGGAGGGATGGGCCAAAATTCACCCAACTTCTTGTGGGAAGCTTGTGGAAGTCTACCCGAAACGTTTGACCCAAGTTAACCAATTTAAAGGCAATGCTACCAAATACTAATTGAGTGTATGTAAACTTCTGACTCACTGGGAATGTGATGACAGAATAAAAGCTGAAATAAATCATTCTCTCTGCTATTATTCTGACATTTCACAATGTTAAAATAAAGTGGTGATTCTAACTGACCTAAAACAGTGAATTTTTACTAGGATTAAATGGTGGTAATTGTGAAAAACGGAGTTTAAATGTATTTGGCTAAGGTGTACTTAAGCTTCCGACTTCAACTGTGACTTCAACTGTATGTGTAACGGTCCCGTAATGACAGACGCTGGGAGACAAGAAGCAGGTACAGTGTGTGGATTTAATAAAAGACATGAACAAAACAAGAACAGCGTCTGGACAGGAGAAACATAACATCAATGCTGACTCGAGAATGAAACTGAGGAAGGTAAATGACATGATGGAGCCCTGGTGAGTCCCATACTTAAGCGCAGGTGCGCGCAACGATGATGCAGGTGTGTGTAATGATGAATGATCTGGTGACCTCGAGCACCGAAGAAGGGGAGTGGGAGCAGACGTGACAGTATGATATGTTACGAATTACAATTCATACAACATAAAAATGGCTAAACATATGTTACTTTCCAATTTCCAATTTGTGTAGCTAATGTTAGCTAGGTGGCTAGGTGGATAACGCTAACGTTAGCTAGGTGGCTAACTTTAGATAAGCTAGGGGTTAGGGGTTAAGAGTTAGTTTAAAGGATTAAGGTTAGGTTTAGGGGATGGGTTAGCTAACATGCTAATTAGTCACAAAGTAGCTAAAAAGTAGTAAGTAGTTGCTAAAGTTGTTCTCATCAAATCTCACAGCAAAGGGTCTAAATACTTATGTAACTAAGGTATTTCAGTTTTTTATTTTGCAAACATTTCTAAAAATCTGTTTTCACTTGGTCTTTATGGGGTAATGTGTGTAGATTGATGTTTGTTTTTATCAATTTTAGAGTAAGGCTGTAACGTAAAAAAATGTGGAAAAAGGGAAGGGGTCTGAATACTTTCCGAATGCACTGTATGTAATGTTTTACAACAAAACATGATTATGTGTGTCTCTGAAATGAAACCATCAAGTGATAGATAAAAAAAATATACACGCCTGTCATTGAACATCCCCAATTCATGATTAGATGCTTAAAAAACACACCAATCTCTTTTAGAAGAAAAAAGCAAATTTACCAAAATGTTAACGTTTATGCAACTGTTCATCAGAATGATGCACAGCTTACTATCAAATCATAATCCAAACATGAGCAATAAATCCTTTATACAGTTTATCTGGATACAACCTAACAAGAAATGCATTGCAAGCACATGACCCTATAGGAGTAAACCAAACCTCCATGGTTAGACAGACTGATATCAGCATGGCAAAAAGGGATAGAGTGGGAGGAGAAAACAACAGAAAAATAAATTGATACAGTATGTTGCTTTTTCAATAAATCTGTTGAACAAATATAGCGCTCACAGACGGCAGCAGCTATTCACTTCGAACCAAATCTTATATGGTCAAATTGACCACAATTAAGAAAATTCTGAGAATCCTTATGAAAATTGCAGTCGCAAACCTCTCACAAATACATGCGCACACGCATGCACGCACACATGCATGCAGACTCCACACACACAACACAAATACACAAAACACACACACAGTACATCTCCTTGATGTGCTAATTGCCAGAGGCCTGTTGGTTCCTGAAATCTAAAGTCTACAGAGGCAAATGATTTCTCAGGAAGTAGAAAGCTGTAATTAACAGTGACAAATGTGGGTTCCTCTCCCCCAGTGTGTGTGATGACCCGAAATAGAATCCCTAGGTTCCACCAACCAGGCAGGCAAATCACACTAACATAGCTACTACGCCACAGCACAGTCAGGAGTCAATGTTGGAAGAATAGGACTTGGCAAGAAATGAAGAGAAATGTATACCCTACTCCCTCTGCACATCTTTCCTTCCCCATCCCCCCTATAGGCTTTGTGCCAAATTCACATGTATTACAGGGAGAGAGACATGATAAGGTAATATGACAAAAGGGGAGAGGCACTGTGGGATGGGGAGTGGGATGGAACAACAGGAGAGTGATGGTGAGCATAATGCCAGTGCAAAGCAGACCATCACTAGTTCCACTGTTAAGAACAGGAGAATGGATCCAACAGGGAGAGCAGAGAGGCAAATCTTCTCCTTTGGATGTTGCTGGTGATTCACTACCCATGACGTTGAGCTCTGCTTCAAAATTATACTTACACCATTTCGCTTGAGGGTGGAATCTTTCATCTGGGCCCATTATTATTTGAGTGTGTGTGTGTGCGTATGTGTGTGTGAACGAGAGAGGGGGAGAGAAGGAGAGAGTCTGTTGCTATGCATTTTTCCACATCCCTGCCTACCACCAGCCTCTTCACACCAACCATCAGTGAGCTGAGCTGAGTGATCATACTGTGATGCTTCACCACTAAGGGCTCTGAGAGTTCCAAGCCTACAGTGCCTTCAGAAAGTATTCACACCCCTTGACTTATTCCACATTTCGTTGTGTTACAGCCTGAAATCAAAATGGATTAAATGGATTTTGTTCTCAACCATCTACATACAGTATCCCATTTTCAAGTCTTGCTATAGATTGTCATACTGATTTAAGTCAAAACTATCTAGGCCACTCAGGAAAGTTCAATGTTGTCTTGGTAAGCAACTCCAGTGTATATTTTGCCTTGTGTTTTAAGTTGTTGTCCTGCTGAAAGGTGAATTTGTCTCCCACTGTCTGTTGGAAAGCAGATCTCTATTCCGTTTCTTTCTATCCTAAAAAACTCCCTAGTCCTTGCCAATGACAAGCATACCCATAACAAGATGAAGCCACCACCATGCTTGAAAATATGAAGTGGTCGTCAGTGATGTGTTGTGTTGGATTTGCCCCAAACATAACACTTTGTATTCAGGACTTCACGTTCATTGCAATTTTACCTTAACAAAGGAGTTGAATATATATTGACTCAAGACTTTCAGCTTTTCAATTTTTATTAATTTGTAAAAATGTCTAAAAACATAATTCCACGTTGACATTATGGGGTATTGTATGTATTATGGGGTATTGCCAGTGACACAAAATCTAAATGTATCAATTTGAAATTTAGCCTGTAACACAACAAAATGTGGAAAAAGTCAAGGGTGTGTATACTTTCTGAAGCCACTGCATATATACAGCTCTAGTGGTCATGGAAATTCTCAAATAACTATCTCTCTATATTGTATAGAGAAAGGGGCTTAAAACCTTTTGTGACTAGGGGGCAGTATTTTCATTTTTGGAAAAATAACGTTCCCGTAGTAAACAGGATATTTTGTCAGGACAAGATGCTAGAATATGCATATAATTAATTAACAGCTTAGGATAGAAAACACTCTAAAGGTTCCAAAACTGTAAAAATATTGTCTGTGAGTATAACAGAGCTGATGTTGCAGGCGAAAGCCTGAGAAAAATCCAATCCGGAAGTGCCTCATGTTTTGAAAGCGCTGCGTTCCAATGCGTCCCTATTGAGCAGTGAATGGGCTATCAACCAGATTACTTTTTCTCCGTATTCCCCAAGGTGTCTACAGCATTGTGACGTAGTTTTACGCATTTATGTTGAAGAATACCCGTAAGCGGCTACATTGCGCAACTGGTCACCTGATGGCTCCCAGAGTGATTCTCGCGTAAAATACAGAGGTAGCCATTATTCTAATCGGTCCTACTGAAAAAACAATTGTCCCGGTGGATATATTATCGAATAGATATTTGAAAAACACCTTGAGGAATGATTATAAACGACATTTGCCATGTTTCTGTCGACATTATGGAGCTAATTTGGAATATTTTTTGGTGTTTTCGTAACTGCAATTTCCGGGCGATTTCTCAGCCAAACTTGAAGAACAAACGGAGCTATTTCGCCTACAAAAATAATATTTTTGGAACAAAAGAACATTGGCTATCTAACTGGGAGTCTCGTGAGTGAAAACATCCGAAGCTCATCAAAGGTAAACGATTTAATTTGATTGCTTTTCTGATTTCCGTGTCCAAGTTACCTGCTGCTAGCTGGACAAAATGCTATGTTAGTCTATCGATAAACTTACACAAATGCTTGTCAAGCTTTGGCTGTAAAGCATATTTTGAAAATCTGAGATGACAGGGTGATTAACAAAAGGCTAAGCTGTGTCTCAATATATTTCACTTGTGATTTTCATGAATAGGAATATTTTCTAGGAATATTTATGTCCGTTGCGTTATGCTAATTATTGTCAGTCGATGATTATGCTCCCTCATGCGGGATGGGGAGTCACTAGAGGTTATTAAACCCGCTTTAGAATGATGAACCTGGACTCAGAGATAAACCTAACATAGTAACTGTAAATCTATATCCTTCCATTTATTATGATGTTATTTTTATGATGTTATCTTCTATTTATTATGAAGTTCGTTTTGTATGGTATACATTAATTTGTGGAAGTCCATCATCCATTTCGTATATGTTACAAATTACAGTTCTTACATTATGTTACAAATGAGTATGAAATGTTATGAATTCCACTTTGTTGTGGCTAATATTAGCTAGGTGGCTAACGTTAGCTAAAGGTGTTAGGATTAAGGGTTAAGGTTAGGATTAAGGTAAGCTAGTTGCAAAGTAGCTAAAAAGTAGTAAGTATTTACAAAGTTGCTGATTAGCTAAAATGCAAAAGTCCGTGATGTGATATGAACACACAACTTTTGGGTTGCTAGACATTCACGTTATACACCTACCCATCCTCAAGGACCAATCTACCTCCTTTCTTTTTTGGATTAAATAACCTTCTGTCTTATGTAACCATACCAAACATAAAATACATTTACGTTTACTATGAGTGTCACACATTTACTGTTAATATGGAAATGAGAAGGGCGTGAGAATGGCACCGGAGGAGATGGCGTCCGTTTTGCGGATTCCTAACCAATTGTGCCATTGTGTGTGTTATTTCGCGTTATGTGTAACGTGTAATGTTCCTGACACCTTTTCTTATGACTGAAAGAGCTTCTGGATGTCAGGACAGCCATTATTCACCTCGTACTATTCCACCTCAGGAGACTGAAAATAATTTGGCATGAGTCCTCAGATCCTCAAAAAGTTCTACAACTGCACCATCGAGAGCATCCCTGCCTGGTATGGTAATTGCTCGGACTCCGACCGCAAGGCACTACAGCGGGTACATCACTGGGGCCAAGCTTCCTGCCATCCAGGACCTCTATACCTGGCAGTGACAGAGGAAGGCCTTAAAAATTGTCAAAGACTCCGGCCACCCTAGTCATAGAGTGTTCTCTCTGCCTCCGCACGGCAAGCGGTTCCTGAGCACTAAGTCTAGGTCCAATAGGCTTCTTAACAGCTTCTACCCCAAGCCATAAGACTCCTGAATAGCTAATCAAATGGCTACCCAGACTATTTGCATTGGCCCCCCACCCCCTCTTTTACACTTCTGCTACTCTCTGTTTATTATCAATGCATAGGCACTTTAACTCTACTTACATGTAAATATTACCTCAATTACCTTGACTAACCTGTGCCCCCGCACATTGACTCTGTTACGGCACCCCCTGTATATAGCCTCGCTATTGTTATTTACTGCTGCTCTTAAATTATTTGTTATGTTATTTTTATTTGATGTTTTCCTTATTTATTTTTAATGAACACTTATTTTTCTTAAAACTTCATTGGGCTTGTATGTACTGTAAGCATTTCAATGCAAGGTCTACACCGGTTGTATTCGGCGCATGTGACAAATAATATTTGATTTGATTTGAATATGTTACATCTAGTCTTTAGGCCCTGCTGGAATATCAGTAGTGTTGCAATTTTCCAAAAGCTCCAAATGCCAGTGTTCTAAATAATATGGAAAACCTGCTAGTACATTGTTGAGAAAGTGCCTGGTCAGTCAGTTTCACACCCAAAGGAACCTCCTCACTAAGTTGTAAAAAATAACATCCCATCTTTACCTTCGACTTTCAACAATCAGATTTTTTTCTCATTGATTAATGTCTTTGATTGTTCTCAGAAGCAGCGATAACTCATATATCAAATCAAATCAAATGTATTTATATAGCCCTTCGTACATCAGCTGATATCTCAAAGTGCTATACAGAAACCCAGCCTAAAACCCCAAACAGCAAGCAATGCCGGTGTAGAAGCACGGTGGCTAGGAAAAACTCCCTAGAAAGGCCAAAACCTAGGAAGAAACCTAGAGAGGAACCAGGCTATGTGGGGTGGCCAGTCCTCTTCTGGCTGTGCCGGGTGGAGATTATAACAGAACATGGCCAAGATGTTCAAATGTTCATAAATGACCAGCATGGTCGAATAATAATAAGGCAGAACAGTAGAAACTGGAGCAGCAGCACAGTCAGGTGGACTGGGGACAGCAAGGAGTCATCATGTCAGGTAGTCCTGGGGCACGGTCCTAGGGTTCAGGTCAGTTGAAACTGGAGCAGCAGCACAGTCAGGTGGACTGGGGACAGCAAGGAGTCATCATGTCAGGTAGTCCTGGGGCACGGTCCTAGGGTTCAGGTCAGTTGAAACTGGAGCAGCAGCACAGTCAGGTGGACTGGGGACAGCAAGGAGTCATCATGTCAGGTAGTCCTGGGGCACGGTCCTAGGGTTCAGGTCAGTTGAAACTGGAGCAGCAGCACAGTCAGGTGGACTGGGGACAGCAAGGAGTCATCATGTCAGGTAGTCCTGGGGCACGGTCCTAGGGTTCAGGTCAGTTGAAACTGGAGCAGCAGCACAGTCAGGTGGACTGGGGACAGCAAGGAGTCATCATGTCAGGTAGTCCTGGGGCACGGTCCTAGGGTTCAGGTCAGTTGAAACTGGAGCAGCAGCACAGTCAGGTGGACTGGGGACAGCAAGGAGTCATCATGTCAGGTAGTCCTGGGGCACGGTCCTAGGGTTCAGGTCAGTTGAAACTGGAGCAGCAGCACAGTCAGGTGGACTGGGGACAGCAAGGAGTCATCATGTCAGGTAGTCCTGGGGCACGGTCCTAGGGTTCAGGTCAGTTGAAACTGGAGCAGCAGCACAGTCAGGTGGACTGGGGACAGCAAGGAGTCATCATGTCAGGTAGTCCTGGGGCACGGTCCTAGGGTTCAGGTCAGTTGAAACTGGAGCAGCAGCACAGTCAGGTGGACTGGGGACAGCAAGGAGTCATCATGTCAGGTAGTCCTGGGGCACGGTCCTAGGGTTCAGGTCAGTTGAAACTGGAGCAGCAGCACAGTCAGGTGGACTGGGGACAGCAAGGAGTCATCATGTCAGGTAGTCCTGGGGCACGGTCCTAGGGTTCAGGTCAGTTGAAACTGGAGCAGCAGCACAGTCAGGTGGACTGGGGACAGCAAGGAGTCATCATGTCAGGTAGTCCTGGGGCACGGTCCTAGGGTTCAGGTCAGTTGAAACTGGAGCAGCAGCACAGTCAGGTGGACTGGGGACAGCAAGGAGTCATCATGTCAGGTAGTCCTGGGGCACGGACCTAGGGTTCAGGTCAGTTGAAACTGGAGCAGCAGCACAGTCAGGTGGACTGGGGACAGCAAGGAGTCATCATGTCAGGTAGTCCTGGGGCACGGTCCTAGGGTTCAGGTCAGTTGAAACTGGAGCAGCAGCACAGTCAGGTGGACTGGGGACAGCAAGGAGTCATCATGTCAGGTAGTCCTGGGGCACGGTCCTAGGGTTCAGGTCAGTTGAAACTGGAGCAGCAGCACAGTCAGGTGGACTGGGGACAGCAAGGAGTCATCATGTCAGGTAGTCCTGGGGCACGGTCCTAGGGTTCAGGTCAGTTGAAACTGGAGCAGCAGCACAGTCAGGTGGACTGGGGACAGCAAGGAGTCATCATGTCAGGTAGTCCTGGGGCACGGTCCTAGGGTTCAGGTCAGTTGAAACTGGAGCAGCAGCACAGTCAGGTGGACTGGGGACAGCAAGGAGTCATCATGTCAGGTAGTCCTGGGGCACGGTCCTAGGGTTCAGGTCAGTTGAAACTGGAGCAGCAGCACAGTCAGGTGGACTGGGGACAGCAAGGAGTCATCATGTCAGGTAGTCCTGGGGCACGGTCCTAGGGTTCAGGTCAGTTGAAACTGGAGCAGCAGCACAGTCAGGTGGACTGGGGACAGCAAGGAGTCATCATGTCAGGTAGTCCTGGGGCACGGTCCTAGGGTTCAGGTCAGTTGAAACTGGAGCAGCAGTTTGATTGATGACACTTTGGATTGAACAGTTGCAAGCTCTCTCAGCATTCTCCTTCCATAAATAAATAACGTCATAAATCCAAATATATATATATATATTTTTTTTACCAGCACAGAGGGGCCGGCCAATGTGTGAACTCAACCATATGGGAAGCATTTACTTCACTCTACGCATGTGCAGTGTTATTCAATTGAGTCTTTGGTTGTGTTCAATCTGGAGATGAGTATTATGTGGACTAAGCATGTGTGTGTGTGTGTGTGTGTGTGTGTGTGTGTGTGTGTGTGTGTGTGTGTGTGTGTGTTCCGTTTGAATCATTTCTGTACCACATACGTATATACTGTAACTGCATTTACAGTGTCACAACTATCTTTATCAAGATGATATATTTCCATTAGCTCATGTTTGACACAATAATGAAAGTCTATGTAGAGTATAAAATGCCTTTCACCTGGGAATAATTGCTTTGAGAAAGATATATTTCAGATAAGCATGACCATGTAAAAGGCAGGAGGTTAAAATACGCCATCTGTCTGGGAAAGTCTTTTGTAGGGAAAGTCTTATGGATAGGGACTCCATTGGAGCAGTTTGAGCTTGGCTACCAATCCCAACAATAGAAGGAACACTCATTCAAGGCATGATTCATTTAACACCCTGTCCCATTGTTGCATCTTTTATTGAAAACTAGCTCCATTGTGTAGCCATGTCATGAACAATGGCTGTGTAATGACTCACGCCCATTTCTTTATAGTACTCACAAAGAATTCCAATTTGACAGTGACAGTCAACCATTTAAAAAGAAGGCAGACAATGAAACAAGATCAAGAGATCAAGTCTCCATAGATCAAGTCTAACTCACAAAGCCCCTTGAAGTAGAACAAGAAGGTGTTTATGTAACATACCGTATCAAAATACCATTCCTGGTGTTGCCATAGTTTTTTGTTCACCGAACAGCCTACTATGTGGTGCTTGATGTTATACATTTGATTTCATTGTGAGAATACATATTTATTTTACCAGGGATGCATGGCAGGACCATAGAATAGAAGCAGAGGGGGATTACATATAGACATTGTTAGCATCTAATATAGCTTTTATTCTCTGATCCCCTGTAGTAATCATACTACTGTGGGACTTTCATATCAAAGACCATAGTGACGCTCTTTGAATACGACAATAGGGTAACTATGAATGTCCAACACAACAATATAACAGTGTGAGTATTTTCAGAGGTTATCTGTTAGCATTAGTGTAAATGTCAGTGGGCTGTTAGTTACAGTATACAGATTAAGACCTTTACACAACACACAATTAACTAATGAGGTGGATCTGGTAGCTATTAGCAACGTGTTTCTGTTTTTGTGGGGCCTGGGAGGCATACAGCCATGTGGGGAGTAAACTCAGCCTGGATGACATCACCACTATGGTAGGGGGGCCATCACATTAACAACCAGCAGAGAGAAGGACATAAAGGAGAACCAGGAGAACATTTTAGTTTTAACTAGTATATTAGTATGCAACGACAGGTTAAGGTTCAAGACATGGCTACACTGAGCTACAACTGAATTACTGTAACACCATTTCTTCCACAATGTGGGTGTTGCTCTTTTACTCCAAATGGGCCTTCGGACAAATTGTCTCTTGTAGGCATGTGGTCATTCTAAGGACAAATTATTTGCTACTGTAAATACTGTTACAATTAGCATTTCAACAAACTAATGGAATAAATAACTAGTCTTAATTTTGTTCTTTATGAGTCCAAATGGACCTCCTGTTTCTAACATAGTAGTGTCGTTCCATGAAAAGAGTGCCTTTTGCATCCCTTTGATATTTAAAGTAGAAATTGTGCCCCAATATTGAATTGTAAAGCTTGTTAAAGTCAATTAAGTGCCCTTTAATATAGACCACATGGAGAATTCAATAAATCAGATTTGTATATTAATAAAGATTTGATAAAGTGCAAAAATGCAGCATTTTGACATGTCCCTCCATGCACACTCTTTCAAAGAAACATTGAACATCTAGTAGTCAAATCATAGTGTAAAAGCAGCTTTTGGGCCATTTTCCGGTGTTTTTGTGGGCAGGTCGAGCGTAACACGTCAACCCTATTACGCATAGATAGACAGGCTATAAATGTAGAAGAAAAATAATTATTGTGAATTTTACAAAAGGATTTACTTACAATGATGGCCTACCTCGGCCAAACCCTAACGATGCTGGGCCAATTGTGCGCCGCCCTATGGGACTATCAATCATGGCAGGACGTTATTCAGCCTGGAATTGAACCAGGGTCTACAGTGATGCCTCTAGCACTGAGATGCAGTACCTTAGACCCCTGCGCCACTCGGGAGCCCCAAAATTAAGCGTGCATTCATTTTCCACTCCCTGTTGCACACAACACACAAGGGGATTAATGGCTGATTTAAGATGAAATCATCAACCCTGTTATGGTCAATCCTGTTACTTTATTTTTAACTTAACTTTATTTGGTACTTAAATAGGCACTTACTGTAGACATTCTTTTTAATTTAACCTCAAGTTTTTTTCTCATGAAGTTGAACATAAACTCTTTATGACAGAATTAATAAAATAATAACATTTGGTGAAATCCATAAGAAAAAAATATGTTTACCTCTCAGAAAACCGAATTGATGGAACGACCCAGACTACTTGTTTAGGGCCAAACGCTACGCCACTCCCACGGACGTTAGTGTCTTCTCCGCAATGAGTCTGGATCTGAATACCTCCCCAACCCTTCACCAAATGCGATCACATTAGAGGCCATCTGATCGGTCCAGAAACCAATGGGTTGGTCCAGAGCCAGAACACACATGAGTAAAACAGAGGCTTTGATACTCTGATTGGTTAGAGACAATCCAATCTTTGATGACCTTGTTTTTTACAATGCTCCTCGTGCCCCTTGTCACCACAAATTACTTCAATGATGTCAGTCTCAGACTAAAGTATTTACAGTGGCTTGCGAAAGTATTCACCCCCCTTGGCATTTTTCCAAGTTGGATGAGTTTCGCTGGTGTACAGCAATCTTTAAGTCATACTACAGATTCTCAATTGGATTGAGGTCTGGGATTTGACTAGGCCATTCCAAGACATTTAAATGTTTCCCCTTAAACCTCTCAAGTGTTGCTTTAGCAGTATGCTTAGGGTCATTGTCCTGCTGGAAGGTGAATCTCTGTCCAAGTCTCAAATCTCTGGAAGACTGAAACAGGTTTCCCTCCAAAATTTCCCTGTATTTAGCGTCATCCATCATTCCTTCAATTCTGACCAGTTTCCCAGTCCCTGACGATGAAAAAACATACCCAAAGCATGATGCTGCCACCACCATGCTTCACTGTGGGATGGTGTCCTCGGGATGATGAGCGGTGTTTGGTTTGCGCCAGACATAGCGTTGTCCTTGATGGCCAATTTTAGTTTCAACTGACCAGAGTACCTTCTTCCATATGTTTGGGGAGTCTCCCACATGCCTTTTGGCAAACACCAAATGTGAATGCTCATTTTTTTCATTGAGCAATGGCTTTTTTTCTGGCCACTCTTCCGTAAAGCCCAGCTCTGTGGAGTGTACGGCTTAAAGTGATTTAACGGTGCTCCGTGGGATGTTCAAAGTTTATGACCCAACCCTGATCTGTACTTCTCCACAACTTTGTCACTGACCTGTTTGGAGAGCTTCTTGGTCTTCATGGTGCCGCTTGCTTGGTGGTGCCCCTTGCTTAGAGGTTGCAGACTCTGGGGCCTTTCAGAACAGGTGAATATATACTGAGATCATGTGACACTTAGTTTGAACACAGGTGGACTTTTTCAACTAATTATGTGACTTCTGAATGTAATTGGTTGCACAAGATCTTATTTAGGGGGTTCATAACAAAGGGGGTGAATACATATGCACGCACCACTTTCATTTTTATTGTATTTTATATTTTTAAATCAATTTCATTTCATTTACCAATTTGGACTATTTTGTGTATGTCCATTATATGAAATCCGATAAAAATCCATTTAAATTACAGGTTGTAATGCAACAAAATAGGAAAAACGCCAAGGGGGATGAATACTTGAACCTTTTATTCCCTTGCAAGACAACCTAGGACAAATGTGGTACTAGCAGGATCTGGTAATTCTAAGGACAGACCATTGGTGATTGTACATGCTTAATTCTGTTTCCTTAGCAATTAAAGGCATGGCAAAGTCAACCAACTGTTTGAGGACATTGTTTAAAAGTGTCCAATAGTGCTCCAGTCACACTCTTTCAGGGTTAAGGATCAATAACCTCTGATTGGCCTCTTAATAAGGAGTCTCTGGTCTTTTAACAATGAATGTAGTTTTACAACAACTAGGAGAAGCCTATATACCATATGAGCTCAGTATATGTCATATTAAGGAGTTTCATTATAGCAGAGGTTGTAAAAAGTCTACGAGGTGCTTCGTATTTCTACAGTGATTTCTTCAGAGTCTGGGTGCTTTCTGACTATGCATGAGTTAACACTGTGTGAACACACACACACACACACACACACACACACACACACACACACACACACACACACACACACACACACACACACACACACACACACACACACACACACACACACACACACACACACACACACACACACACACACACACGGCTGGGGGGGAAATCATTAGCTACAGGGGTAAAATAACTCCCAGCACTCCTCACATTACAATTCCCTCTATGACCGGCTTGACCGCACCTCATCAACTAATCAAAACAGCAGCCCTATGCCAGTGGATCAAAACAACCAGGAAGACTTAGGAAAGGGAGGTTTGGGATGCTAGTGGGGAGGGAGAGAAAAATAAAATAAATACGAATCAAGAACTAGTAGGGAAGAGAGAGCGATTTGATGCCTCTTTCAGTAGTTCCCCCTGTTTGATTAACGGTTAGAGAGCCTCCCATGAGGTAAGCAGGAGCCACAGTCACACAGAAAGTGCTTTTTCTAATCAGATCCAGACACCCAGCCGGGTTCTGCTCACCACGTTCTGACCTCCAATTCTTCTGCACTCACAGAAGATAGAGAGGGAGAGAGATGCAATAGGGAGAAAGAAAAATCAAGAAACATGGCAAAATAGCAAGAGATAAATAAATGTATGTGTAAGCCAGGAGTGCTTTACTTTTCATTTGACTTCCCGAATGCGGGGAAAGAGGGCAAAACCCAATCCAGCCCATTCCTGCTGTGGGAACACTGTATGAATGCTGTATGAATGCAGTGCGAAGGCTGCAGGAAGCCTGTAAGAAGCCTGTAGGAACACTGTAGGAATGCTGTAGGAAGGCTGAAGGAAAGCTGTGGTAACACTGTACGAATGCTGTGTAAGGCTGTAGGAATGCTGTAGGAAGGTTGTGGGCTGAGACAATTGGATTAGCAGTGATATTATTCTGCTTGATGAGGGGGTTAATAAGAGGCAGGTGGTACAGCACCATAGCAGCTCTGTTGATTTGGAGTGTGAGTGTCTGTGAGTGTGTGTGTGTGTGTGTGTGTGTGTGTGTGTGTGTGTGTGTGTGTGTGTGTGTGTGTGTGTGTGTGTGTGTGTGTGTGTGTGTGTGTGTGTGTGTGTGTGTGTGTGTGTGTGTGTGTGTGTGTGTGTGTGTGTGTGTGTGTGTGTGTGTGTGTGTGTGTGTGTGTGTGTGTGTGTGTGTGTGTGTGTGTGTGCGTGCGCTCGCATATGTGTGTGCATGTGCTTTTGTTTGTGTGTGTGTGTGTGTGCATGCTTGCGGTTTTTACAGAGGAGTTGTAATAGCTAGCAGCTTCGCTGCACTGCGCTCCCTCATCTCATCAAACCCATTTAGGTGATAAGAGAAATCATTAGCAGAAACCCACATCTTTCTGGTCGACTGGATCTAGCCTCTAAAGGAATTCCAAACAGAGAACTCAAGAAAACGAAGGATTTAAAATGCAGATCTGCCATCTGGAGAAGAAGAATTTAGATTTGGGATTTGGGGAGTGTGTAAGAATTTTCTATGTAAATCAGCCTCTTAACAGTGTAGTCAGTTTCATACAGCCGTGGTGATTTACATGGATGTCACAGTCATTCATTGCAGAGCAGAAAAATCCCCTTCCATTTTGACAATCAGTACACCATCCACTTGACTCCATTCAGTATTCACAGTTGTAAATATTAATGTTAGACTATGACACCGAGGCCAGCCTTATGAGTTCGGCTAGTGGGTATGTGTGTGTGTGTGTGTGTGTGTGTGTGTGTGTGTGTGTGTGTGTGTGTGTGTGTGTGTGTGTGTGTGTGTGTGTGTGTGTGTGTGTGTGTGTGTGTGTGTGTGTGTGTGTGTGTGTGTGTGTGTGTGTGTGTGTGTGTGTGTGTGTGTGTGTGTGTGTGAGCATCACAGGAGGTTGGTGGCACCTTAATTGGGGAGGACTTGCTCATGGTAATGGCTAGAGTAGAATAGGTGGAATGGTATTAAATACATCAAACACAGTGTTTGATTCCATTCCAATCGCTCTGTTCCAGCCATTATTATGAACCGTTTTCCCTCAGCAGCCTCCACTGGCATGCATACATGCTTGTCTGTTTTATTGCCCATGTGTGTGCCTCTGTCTGTTTGAATCTATGGGTGTTGAATAGGGTTATGGTATTTCAGAGAGACAATAGTAATGCCATTAGTAGTCTCAGTTCTGTCCCTCAGTGGAGAGACCCCCAGGCCTCGGCCATGGCAGCCACACAGATAGTTCTCATACAGGCTGCTCTCCTCACACTCATCTGCATAGAGCAGTCAGGCTGGGTATCTGTGTAAGCACTTTGTGACAACTGCTGATGTAAAAAGGGCTTTATAAAATACATGTGATTGATTGATTGACAGGAGAGGCCTAACCAACATCACAACCATCACCATCGTCACCACCAGTACAGCACCAGTAGCAGAATCACAACCTGCATTTCCTCTCAGTACACCTGGTTAGGTAGGCCTACACACACACATCATCATCAATCACCTTTATCACCATCCTCTCTGGCATACACCGACATGATATCCACCTTATCTTGGTTTACCCCTTCTTCTGTCTCCCTTTCCAAACTGAGTTTGGCGGTAGGCAACTTTTGATTTGAGGAATCAGGCTTATGGAAAAACCACATGAATTTCACATGTGAAGTGTTCCAAAAACACATGTTTTCATGTAATCACATGTGATCTTAATTGAAGTTAATGTGATAATATGTGACAACATGTAAAGCAACATGTGATAACATGAAACTACACGTGAAATGTTCCAAAAAAATTAAATGAAATGTTGTGGTTTGTATGCATGCTCTGGATAAGAGCGTCTGCTAAAGGACTAAAATGTAAATGTCAAGTGATAACATGAAGTCTGTATCGTTCTCTAAGTAATCTCCCTCCTAAATTGGTCAGCACTTTATACTGTGACAGATTGGAAAATCATATTGTGTGTAGTAGCATAAAGTGAAAGGGACTTCATCAATTGAAAAGCCATAACTATATCTACCCTGTAAAGCTCTATGTTGCCCTTTCATTCATCCTTCATCACACCTCCCTCTTGCCAGGAATGTTACACCGGAGCCATTTTGAAACCAGAACTCACGAGGTGATTGGCCATTTAGAGCGAAAAGAGGACCAGATGGCAGGAAGAGCAGGTCCAGATGGGACTAATTGGCCAGAGCTATGAGGTTAGCACCGAGACACCCTGAAACTAAGCTCAATGGCACCTCAGAAGGACCAAAATGACTCAGAACCTCTGTGTGAAGATTACGAATCTGCTAGACAGATAGACGAGGAGGATGGAGGAGCAGTCGAGGTAAAACGATGGTACGATGGCTCTTGAGCATTCAATCAGTACTAATGAGTGTGTTAATAATGGGCTTGCTGAAGCCAATTTAAGCGTTTTAATATCGAGTGTGTGTGGAGAGGGAATTAGTCATCAGCAGACAGCAGGGAGCTGAAGGCAGAGGCAGCAATCTCAGACACTCCACCAAAGCCTGCAGGATTTTCATGACAACTCGTTGAAGACACAGCATTCAACATTTCACCCCAGAGAAAATAAATGTGTCTTCCCCCCCAAACATCACTCTGCTTCAAAATTACAGTGCATTCGGAAAGTATTCAGACCCCTTCCCTTTTTCCACAAAAAACAGAAATACCTCATTTAAATAAGAATTCAGACCCTTTGCTATGAGATTCAAAATTTAGCTCAGGCAAATCCTGTTTCCATTGATCATCCTTGAGATGTTTCTACAACTTGATTGGAGTCCACCTGTGGTCAATTCAATTGATTGGACATGATTTGGAAAGGCACACACCTGTCTATATAAGGTCACAGTTGACAGTGCATGTCAGAGCAAAAACCAAGCCATGAGGTCAAATGAATTGTCCATACAGCTCCGAGACAGGATTGTGTCGAGGCACAGGAAGGTTACCAAAAATTGTCTGCACCATTGAAGGTCCCCAAGAACACAGTGGCCTCCAGCATTCTTAAATGGAAGAAGTTTGGAACCACCAAGACTCTTCCTAGAGCTGGCCACCAAGCCAAACTGAGAAGGGCCTTGGTCAGGGAGGTGACCAAGATCCCAATGGTCACTCTGACAGAGCTACAGAGTTCCTCTGTTGAGATGGGAGCACCAATCAGGCCTTTATGGTAGAGTGGCCAGATGGAAACCACTCCTCAGTAAAAGGCACATGAAAGCCCGCTTGGAGTTTGCTAAAAGGCACCTAAAGGACTCTCAGACCATGAGAAACAAGATGCTCTAGTCTGATGAAACCAAGATTGAACTCTTTGTCCTGAATGCCAAGCGTCTCATCTGGAGGAAACCTGGCACCATCCCTACGGTCAAGCATGGTGATGGTAGTGTCATGCTGTTGGGATGTTTTTCCACTGGCAGGGACTGGGAGACCAGTCAGGATTGAGGGAAAGATTAACAGAGCAAAGTACAGAGAGATCCTTGAAGAAAACCTGCTCTAGAGCGCTCAGGACCTCAGACTGGGGCAAAGGTTCACATACCAACAAGACAACGACCCTAAGCACACAGCCAACAAAACACAGGAGTGGCTTTGAGACAAGTCTCTGAATGTCCTTGAGTGGCCCAACCAGAGCCCAGACTTGAACCTGATCGAACACCTCTGGAGAGACCTGAAAATAGCTGTGCAACAACACTCCCCATCCAACCTGACATAGTTTGAGTGGATCTTCAGAGAAAAATGGGAGAAACTCCGCAAATACCGATGTGCCTAGCTTGTGGTGTCATACCCAAGAAGACTTGAGGCTGTAATCGCTGCCAAAGTTGCTTCAACAAAGTACTGAGTAAACGGTCTGAAAACTTGTGTAAATGTATATTTTTTACATTTTTATTAAACAAAATCAAACCTGTTTTTGCTTTGTCATTATAGGGTATTGTGTTTAGATTGATAAGGGGAAAAATAAACTATTTAATTAATTTTAGAATAAAGCTGTAACGTAACAGAAAGTGAAAAAAGTCAAGGGGTCTGAATACTTTCCGAATACACTGTTAGAGTCGGGCTCACATGGCTGCAGATGGGTTTAAAATGAGCTCAGATGATGTCTCTGTCTGGATCAGGTCTCCACTAGTAATCCATATATACTATAATACAACTTTTTTTATCTCCTCAAGGTGCAATTTATAGGGCATCATACAGCAGGGGTTTATAAACTACGGTCTGCGTACTGCAATTTATCAATCAATTTTTTTGAATGACTTATTTTAAGGAATTTTACATTACTTTTCACAATGCAAATGTTTAAAAATAATAATAGGCATTTAATACGTTACAAATTTGACCGGCAAGATATTTGATTTAAAAATATATACTCTACTGGTGGTTCTCAAAAGCTTTTGACAGTGATTCGGTGGTCCCCAGACTGGAAAAGGTTGGGAACCACTGATCTAGAGTACAAGGGCCATCTATAAAGAACTACCCAGGTCCAAACCTTAACTGAAACACTAAAGGTAAAGTGACCCCAGTCCATTCGGTAAAGTTACGATTCACAGCAGTTGTTCTTTCCAGAGATCACACAGTTTAAACCCCACGACTCAGCCATATTAATATTCTTCAGACCAAATATTTTAAAACTGCCCAATTTATCATTAGAACAATTCAATTAAAATGAAAGGTCCAAACTTATTGAGCAAATCAATCTATATGCCAGCTGGGGATAGTTGAGAATGCAAAGTCAATAACCGAAGCCCACTCCATAATCATTAATCTGATCAGCTAAGTGAGGGATGCATCCCTCTACATGAGTGTAGAGTGTCACAGCTAATGTCCTCCCCCTCTTCGTTTCACTTCAATCAATTACCCAGTCAGGATGGATCAGTCTTCCACACTGCATTACCCTGTTTGAGGAACGCCTCTGCCAGGCCTGGGCTGTTTTGGCAGAGAGAGGGAGGAGAAAACTAAGGGAGAAAGTAAAGGCAGAGGGATGGAAGGATGGGGGGGTGAGGAACGAGAATAACCTCTATCACACCCTCATTAATCACCAGTGGGGTACCTTGGAAACACTGACTCCCTCCCACTCGTTCTCTCTTTATCAATCTCTCCCTCTCTCTTTCTCTCTTGCTCTCATTTCCTCTTCATAAACACTCTCTTTGTACTTGTTCTCATCCCTGAAAATCTTCAATTTTGCCTGCTACAGTTTGGGTTGGTCAGACTTGCTTCCCCCCACAATGACAGTGTCACCCTAACCCTAACCCTAACCCTAACCCTAGCCAACTGGGCAGACAGAGAGAGATGAGGTCCTATCACGTCTTACCTGACCATCAAGACTGTTGGGATTGTTCAGGAAGGTGCTACTGTGACATCCTCCTACTCTCTCCCATCTCTCTCTCTCTCTCTCTCTCTCTCTTCTCCTCTCTTGGGGGATGTTGTGTATCCATGGGTACAGGACGTGCTAGTGCACAACAGGGAGCTGCCACTACAGTCAGCTGACTACTCGGCAGGAACGTGTACCAGAAGTCACATGACACACTGAATGAGCTGAAGGGCACATACACACACATGCTTGCACACACCCACTTTCTGTAACTGAACAAATGAGCTCCAAAGGGTTGTACTTTAAGGAAAGAGCAGCTGATTTCCACCTGAGGCCCACAATTCCACACATATCCCCTCAGCTACACTGGAGGGGCAAGTGTCCTCAAACCATGACTGGATGACTGATCAGGACATAGCTCTGCACTCTAAGGCTTCCAATGGGGGTAACAGCATAGTCGTAAGAGATATCTGCTTCCACTGCTGTTCTAATGACATGAATAGAGAGAGAATTTAGAAAGTGAGAAACCTAAGGTAATTGGAATGTGAGGAAAACATTACGCAGGAGCAATATCCTCTTATTCTATCCTCATCGTCATCATGGGATATTCTTCTTATCGTAACACCTTTAAGGGATTATGAAGCAGTGGCACCTGTGTTTTCCTCCTCCACCTGTGTTGAGCGATTCTCTCAGATGACTCTGCTCAGTGCTGTGACTGTAACTTTTGATGTGTCTGCAGTATGCTGTGTGAGTCTGGAGTCTGGGGTGGGTTCTGCGTCACACAGCTGACGGTAATGACTGCACCACTGCAGCCCACATCCTCTCTATTCTTCGATTCCTATTGTTATCGGAATCACAGAAATAGAATTGAATAGCCCCAACTAAACTTTGGGTAGGCATTACACCATAGCAACTGGAAATGCCAATGCAAGAGTGTCAGCCTATATGTAAGTGCATACACATGCATTGCACTAGTTTTCTTTAGCCATTAGACATGTTCTTACCCAAGTAATGTAAAGCAGGACTCGAAGCTTTGAACCTTTCATACTGAAGTTAGTCTTATTGAATAGAAAGACTCCAGTCCCCATAGTGTATACTTCTAATAATATTTCTGGATGGATATAAAAGGAAATTACACATTGGGGGATCAATGACGTAATACATCACACAGCAGGCAGAGATCCAAAAGATCATTTCCAGGGAGAAAAACAACCTAGATGAACCTGGATCTCCCACAGTACTTCCTGCCTAAGCATAATTCCCGTCCTAATTTAATCAGGCATTCACTAAGGGCGGTCTCATGGGGTCCTGTGTGGGACTAACTGTGTTGTGGTTCTGTGACAGTGACAGCTTTCAGTGAGCAGAGGTTTCCATGGGGCCCCAAACTTGTTCCAGAGACCTTTTTCATGACGTTAGTTTAAAAAGGGTTTATACTGACCTATAGCCATAGGGATGAGTCACTGTCAGCACTAGCAGCAGTGTGACATGGACCATAGGCCTGATTAACTGAGTGGATTTTAATGCCCTGTGATTCATCTTCATAAAAAGATGAATACCCACTCTCACATAGATATTAGTTATGTATGAGACAGTGTGCTGGCATCCTTGTTATTCCATGGACCCTGCACCTGCAGTTTGATGGATGTTCATTTTTAAATTGTGATTCATCAATATCACAATATATTTCAAACGTTCTTAGAAAAAATGGTTCCAAAAGGGTTCTTCAGCTTCCCAATAGGAGAACCAGGTAGAACTCTTTTGGGTTCCATGTAGAACCCTATGGGGAAAGGGTTCTACATGGAACCCAATAAGGTTGTACCTGGAACCAAAAATGGTTCTTCAATTGGTTCTCCTATGGGGACAGCCAAATTAACATTTTAGGTTCGAGATAGCACCTTTTTTCTGAGTGTACTCAAACTGGACAGTTGGATGCTTTGCGTGATGTATTGTTGTCTCTACCTTCTTGCTCTTTGTGTTGTTGTCTGTGCCCAATAATGTTTTGTGCTACGACCATGTTTTTGTCATGTTGTGTTGCGACCATGATGAGTTGTTATCTTAGGTCTCTCCTTGTGTTTTTTGTTTTTTTAACCTTTATTTAACCAGGCAAGTCAGTTAAGAACATATTCTTATTTTCAATGACGGCCTAGGAACAGTGGGTTAACTGCCTGTTCAGGGGCAGAATGACAGATTTATACCTTGTCAGCTCGAGGGTTTGAACTCGCAACCTTCCGGTTACTAGTCCAACGCTCTAACCACTAGGCTACGCTGCCGTGTTGTCTCTCTTGCCGTGATATATTTAGTCCTATATTTTTATTCAATGTTTTTTTTTTTATGTATCCCAGCCCCAGTCCCCTACAGTTGAAGTCAGAAGTTTACATATACTTTAGCCAAACACATTTAAACTCAGTTTTTCACAATTCTTGACATTTAATCCTAGTAAAAAGTCAATTTCTTAGGTCAGTTAGGATCACCACTTTATTTTAAGAATGTAAAATGTCAGAATAATAGTAGAGAGAATTACTTATTTCAGCTTTTATTTCTTTCATCACAATCCCAGTGGGTCAGAAGTTTACATACACTCAATTAGTATTTGGTAGAAATGCCTTTAAATTGTTTAACTTGAGTCAACATTTTTGGGTAGCCTTCCACAAGCTTCCCACAATAAGTTGGGTGAATTTTGTCCCATTCCTCCTGACAGAGCTGGTGTAACTTAGTCAGGTTTGTAAGCCTCTTTGCTCGCACGCGCTTTTTCAGTTCTGCCCACAAATGTTCTATAGGATTGAGGTCAGGGCTTTGTGTTGGCCACTCCAATGTCTTGACTTTGTTGTCCTTAAGCCATTTTTCCACAACTTTGGAAGTATGCTTGGGATCAATGTCTATTTGGAAGACCCACTTGCGACCAAGCTTGAACTTTCTGACTGATGTCTTGAGATGTTGCTTGAATATATCCACATAATTTTCCTCCTCATGATGCCATCTATTCTGTGAAGTGCACCAGTCCCTCCTGCACCAAAACATGATGCTGCCACCCCCGTGCTTCAAGGTTGGGATGGTGTTCTTCGGCTTGCAAGCTTACCCCTTTTTTCTCCAAACATAATGATGGTCATTATGGCGAAACAGTTCTATTTTTGTTTCATCAGACCAGAGGACATTTCTCCAGAAAGTACGATCTTTGTTCCCATGTGCAGTTGCAAACCGTAGTCTGGCTTTTTTATGGCGGTTTTGGAGCAGTGGCTTCTTCCTTGCTGAGCGGCCTTTCAGGTTATGTCGATATAGGACTAGTTTTTACTGTGGATATAGATACTTTGTACCTGTTTCCTCCAGCATCTTGACAAGGTCCTTTGCTGTTGTTCTGGGATTAATTTGCACTTTTCGCACCAAAGTATGTTCATCTCTAGGAGACAGAATGCGCCTCCTTCTTGAGCAGTATGATGGCTGCGTGGTCCCATGGTGTTTATACTTGCGTACTGTTGTTTGTACAGATGAACGCATTTGGAAATTGCTCCCAATGATGAACCAGACTTGTGGAAGTACACAATTTTTTTCTGAGGTCTTGGCTGATTTCTTTTGATTTTCCCATGATGTCAAGCAAAGAGTTTGAAGGTAGGCCTTGAAATACATCCACAGGTACACCTCCAATAGACTCAAATGATGTAAATTAGCCTATCAGATGCTTCTAAAGCCATGACATAATTTTCTTTAATTTTCCATGCTGTTTAACGGCACAGTCAACTTAGTGTATGTAAACTTCTGAATTATAAGTGAAATAATCTGTCTGTAAACAATTGTTGGAAAAATGACTTGTGTCATGCACAAGTAGATGTCCTAACCGACTTGCCAAACTATAGTTTGTTTGTGGAGTGGTTGAAAAACGAGTTTTAATCACTCCAACCTAAGTGTATGTTAACTTCCGACTTCAACTGTATATGGCAAAAACACACAGTGAAGGTTGCACAGAATTAATAATAGTTTTGTATATTGTACTGTAGGAATGGAAAACTTGACAAGAAGAAAACAAACTTGTGTGTGTGTAGGAGGGGACAAACAGAAATGATTCTGTTTGATTGACATGCCTGTGCTGTAGGTCCCACCAGAGACCTGCCTCTTACAGTGTTCATTGGCATGTGTGTGGTCCTTTACAATCTGAGGGGGCAAGCATGTTCCATTACATCACATCATGAACACATTAGCATGGCATGGCTTCTCAACATCTGGTTTGTGGTCTCTCCTATAACGCGATCCATATCTCTCCATCATTCACTAGGCATCCTATCGACTGCAAGAGTGCAAGGTCGAGCCACAGCCATTAATAACTGTCTTGTCATGCTACATTACATTATTAATCAGCTCAGTGATACGTCTGAGAACACACACACAAAGTATCCTCTGTCAGGTGTGTAACCCTCCAGCGTTACATTAGCCACAACATGGTCATTGAGCAGCCCCTTTCATTCAAAGCACAGAACAGTGAGAACACAGATTCAATAACCAACAGTGACCCAAGCAGGAATTGAACCCACAACTGTGGTGTTGCCAGCACCATTCACTAACCCATTCGAGCCACGGCCAATAGGCACTACAGATGCAGATAACTACAGTACAATGCTGCAGGAGGCAGAGCATTCAGGATCTCTGTGTCTTTTTCCACCCACCACCCTTCCAGAATCAGCCGTTTCTGTGGCGACAGAGCTGGGGGGAGAAGCGGAGGGGGTCGGAAGAGGGGGGGTCGATTCTGTGGAAGTGGAGAGACGACACTTCAATTACAGTGGGAGAGAGATGGAGGGGTGGAAGGAGGGGGAATAAAGGGATGTGAAAGGGTCAGTAGGGAGCTTACGCATCTCTCTGCATCTCTCAACATCTCTCAGATAGACAGACAGGAGTGGCAGAGGCTTGGCAGAGGCTTGGCAGAGGCTGTGGCAGAGGTTGTGGCAGAGGTTGTGGCATTCCCAGCGTATTATCCAGACGCTGCTTTTCTCTGAAATCTGCAGTTGTCCTTGTTCTACATGAATGAAGCAAACAACATTCTCCACCATTTCCTCTCAGTCTATTCCTCTATGCTTCTACAGTAACTGACGTAAGAAACAGAAATGGCCTCAATTGATGTCTTCACACACTAAAATGGAGGAATTTCACACTGAATCGATCGTCTATTAAAAACAAACTCCAAAACAGTCAGAGCCTGCTAATAGCAATAGACAGTACCTAACAGAAAAATCTGCAGCAGAAACCCCCCAGAAGCATCTACAAGTGGTTAGTACTAACACATTAGACATCACCACTGAACCCTTTCCCCATGCTGGCTTAGAAAGCCATTCATATGGCTTAGAAGGCGGAAATAGGAGGCAGTTATCAACTGTGTCACGGGCAAGATTACTGCAGTACAGCTCTCCATGCTCCACCCCTGCCCACACAGCTCAGTCCATAGGGATGGATCAGCCTTCACACAGTACAGAGGAGATGATCTAGACCCACAGTCACCCTGAGAACTAGAGGGACAGCTATACAGATATTGATTTATACAGTTGACAGGCTGGCTGGACAGCTGTAAGGTACAGTAGCCTAGCTATGTGGATATTTGCATTCTGTCAGCTGGTCGGTGGTTTAAATCAGAGCAGCTGAAAAGACACTTGTGTCTTCATGTTTCATTACTCCTGAGTCAGATAACAGTAATGTTGCTGCTGCTGTGTTCATCCACCCACTCTCTCTCTCCCTCTCGCTCTTTCTCACTGCTTCTTTCTTTCTCTCTCACTGGAACGCACCAACACAGGCACAGGCACACACAAGGGCATGTGCGCATGCACACACACACACACACACACACACACACACACACACACACACACACACACACACACACACACACACACACACACACACACACACACACACACACACACACACACACACACACACACACACACACACACACACACACACACACACACACACACACACACACACACACACAGGTTGTAAGAGGGATATAGCTCGATACATAACTTGCCATTCAAAAAGTAAACAGGATACACAAACAGAGAGACACACACACACACACACACACACACACACACACACATAAACATAGCATCCACACACACACCCATTGTCTGTGGCAGTTCATAATGGATACACCCTAAAAATGGTATCAAACTCATAAAACTTTCCACACTTTCCTTTGGTAATATCATCAGCATTAAACCTGTTCAGTCTTATTATAAACACTTCAGTGTTACATCTTTCTGAGTCATCTAACACACCAAGAAACTAAGACGTCACATTCTCTCACCCAAGACGAATGAAAACAATACCAAAGATCAATTCATGAAGTTTTACGAGCACATTAAGCTGTGAACCAAAACACACCATACAATTATTTCCCTCTCTTTCTTTCGTTCTCTCCCTCAATTCAGTGGATACATATGTTTTATTGCCAAAACAGTTCACTACTGCAAATTGAAATCTCTCTCGCCCTCTCTCTCTGACTACAGACTACAGAAAAGCAGCAGACAGACTCACCTCTGTAATTATCTGTCTGTGGCTGCAGGGTTCCGCAGCTGTAGCTTTAGAGAGGTGGTGGACAGGAGGAACTCTCTCTTTTCACTCACAGTGTTGTCATGGCAGTGGTGTGGCAGAGGTACAGTACTGTTCACAGCTTACAGCTCACTGCTCTGTCTGTCTGTCGATCACTGAGAAAAACACCAGCTCAGCTCAGCCCCTGGCTCTGACTCTGACTGCAACGCAGCAGCAGTAGCAGACAGATGAGAGGCACGACTGGAGCCTGCAAGCTCTGTCACCAGCTCAAGTCTCCCTCCCTCACTCTGTTATTCTCTCTCTTTCTCTCTTTATTTCTCCTCCAGGCGTGGTGTCTCTCCTCAAGGCTGCTCAGAGGTAAAGGGAGAAGAATACTACAACAGATCAGCACATTCAGGTTGTGTTGGCTTCCTTCACATGCATGGCATGTGTGTTATGAACTTTCTGTGAGCGCTAATGAGAGTTAGGCAAGCAGGCTCTCACTGAGAGATAGACTGATAGAAAGCTACTCCCACCTCTACCCCCCCCTCCTCTTCTCATCATCTCTCCAGCCTGTTAGAGAGTGAGTCATCGTCTCTGAGCCAATCACAACGCGGCGAACTGCCTATGATTAAAATCACAAGCGTACTAACCAGGGCCGAGGCTCCACCACTGCTATCATGAGGAGAAGGGGATGAAACAAGGAGGGAAGGAGACGAGGATAAAACAAGCAGAGACAAGGAAGGGGAAAGTCTGAGAGAACGTTTACATACTTGACGATTTTATGGGCGGGGATTCAGTGGACTCTGGTCATATGAGAGGTAGTCAGTGAATGACAGCTGCATTCCTCTTTGAAACTGTGTCACAGTAGTCTGTCAGGGAAAGGGTTTCTCCTCTGATGCATAATTAGATCAGGCACAGAAAGTGAAGGGGAATGCAGAGTCCCCTGGTGGATTTGACATCTTCTTGATAATAAGCTATTTTGTCCTGTTGGGTTACGCCTGATTGAATAGGGGGGATAAATAAACCTGCTGGGCAGAATCAGGGAATTCTAGGGCTGATTCTCCTTCTTATTCTGAAGTGCTGCTGATTGCAAACCCTTTACAACTGACCACTGCTGTTGGATTATAATGACATTCATTCAACCAACCTGCCACCATCGACACCAGGGGTCCCCAATTACATTCAGCCGTGGGCCGATTTTCCTTGAGCGGATGGTCGGGGGGGGGGTATGAGCATAGTTATAAATCATTTGTACACTGAAAATTGACTGCAAGAATCCCGAACACATATAGTATTTGACAAAAACAGAATTATTTCAAACCTTGATTACATTTGGATATTATCACATATGCCTCTCTATTTATTATTGAATACTTTGGAACAGATTCACTAAATTAAAATCACTTTGAGCTAATTTCCTGGTGATATTATAGTCTCACGTCCATTATCGAAAATTATAACATATATACTCTACCGGTCAAAAGTTTTAGAACACCTACTCATTCAAGGGTTTTTCTTAATTTGACTATTTTCTACATTATAGAGTAATAGTGAAGACATCAAAACTATTAAATAATTCATATGGAATCATGTAGAAACCAAACAAGTCTAAATATATTTGAGATTCTTCAAAGTAGCCACCCTTCACCTTGACAGCTTTTGCACACTCTTAGCATTATCTCAACCAGCTTCACCTGGAATGCTTTTCCAATAGTCTTGAAGGACTTCCCACATATGCTAAGCACTTGTTGGCTGCTTTCCTTCACTCTGCGGTCCGACCCATTCTAAACCATCTCAATTAGGTTGAGGTCGGGAGATTGTGGGGGCCAGGTCATCTGATGCAGCACTCCATCACTCTCCTTCTTGGTACAATAGCCCTTACACAGCCTGGAGGTGTGTTGAGTCATTGTGCTGTTGAAAAACAAATAATAGTCCAACTAAGCCCAAACCAGATGGGATGGCATATTGCTGCAGAATGCTGTGGTAGCAATGCTGGTTAAGTGTGCCTTGAATTCTAAACAGACATTGTCACCAGCAAAGAACCCCCACACCATAACACCTCCTCCTCCATGCTGTATGGTGGGAAATACACATCCGGAGATCACCCACACAGTGTCTCACAAAGACACGGTGGTTGGAGCCAAAAATCTCCAATTTGGACTCCAGACCAAAGGACCCATTTCCACAGCCTCAACATCCACAGTGAAGAGGCAACTCCGGGATGCTGGCGTTCTGTCCAGTGTCAGTGTTCTTTTGCCCATCCTAAGATTTTATTTTCATTGGCCCGTCTGAGATATGGCTTTTTCCTTGCAACTCTGCCTACAATGCCAGCATCCCGGAGTTGCCTCTTCATTATTGACGTTGAGACTGGTGTTTTTAAGCACTATTTAATGAAACTTCCAGTTGAGGACTTGTGAGGCGTCTGTTTCTCAAACTAGACACTAATATACTTGTCCTCTTGCTCAGTTGTGCACCAGGGCCTTCCACTCCTCTTTCTATTCTGGTTAGAGCCAGCTTGCCCTGTTCTATGAAGGGAGTAGTACACAGCATTGTACAAGATCTTCAATTTCTTGGCAATTTCTCACATGGAATAGCCTTCATTTATCAGAACAAGAATAGTCTGACGAGTTTCAGATGATCTTTGCTTCTGGCCATTTTGAGCCTGTATTTGAACCCACCAGTGCTGATGCTCCAGATACTCAACTAGTCTAAAGAAGGCCTGTGCTAGCTGTGCTAACATAATTGCAAAAGGATTTTTTAATGATCAATTAGCCTTTTAAAATGCTAAACTTGGATTAGCTAACACAATGTGACATTGGAACACAGGAGTGATGTTTGCTGACAATAAACAAAACCAATTAACCCATTAACCAAGATGGCGTAGCAGTGAAGACGTGTTTGTTTGTCCTCTCATGTATTTTTTGTATATATATTTCAATTTTATTTTCAATCACTTTTCGATTTTTTATTTGATTATACCTTCCGGTAACCTGCCTCACCCAATGTGATACGGAATCGCTATTATTTTCAATTTTAGAACACATTCAAGAACCTCCAGAAGCTAACCAGCTAATTAGCTACAAGCTATTTAGTCATTGTTAGCCACTGCTAGTGGCTTTTACCTTCTGCACAGATATCAGCCCTGTTTTTAGCCTGGATAATACTCGCCAGTCTACCAGTATCGGACTGTCTCTCCACAACAACGCCAGATTCCTGCCGTAATCCCTGGACCACTACTTCTGATCTTCACAGCTAACTTGCACCTTGCTAGCTCACAGCTTGCAGCTAGCTAGCTCACAGCTTGCACTCACCGTGGCACCCAGTACCGAAGCTATCCCTGAGGCCAATCTCCCGGCCTACTCAGCTGTTCACCTGAACCCCACTCATACACGGCTAGAGCCCAATACACCACCGGATCCTTGCTGTAAACTCTGGACCGATTGGCTATAGTGGCTAACGCCATTGCCAAGGAAGCTAGCACCAGTTAGCCGTGAGCCAGGCGCATCTCCCGGCTAGCAAACTAAATTCTACAATACCTCTTTCGCCATCTGGCTTGGATTCTCTGTCGACACGGCGTCCCGCTGCACAATCACGACTGGTCTGCCGATGAATACTCCATTCGCTGTGTCTTCAACCGGCCTCCGGCGGAGCAGACGCTCCTACTAGCCCCGGGCTACTAACTTTAAACGACGTGTAGCCCGCGTGCTAGCATAGTTGCGGCTTCCCTGTTCCATCTACTGCTACCCCCTGGACACTATGATCACTTGGCTACATAGCTGAGGCCTGCTGGACTGTCCATTAATCACGGTACTCCATTCTGTTTCTTTATTTTTTATCTGTCGGCCCCAGCCGCGGACTCAGGCTCTGTGTGTAGTTAATCCGACCCTCTCTGCCTAGTTATCGCCATTTTACCTGCTGTTGTTGTGTTAACTGATTAGCTGTTGTTGTCTCACCTGTTGTTTTAGCTAGCTCTCCCAATCAACACCTGCAATTACTTTATGCCTCGCTGTATGTCTCTCTCAAATGTCAATATGCCTTGTAGACTGTTGTTCAGGTTAGTTATCATTGTTTTAGTTTACAATGGAGCCCCTAGTTCCACTCTTCATACCTCTGATACCTCCTTTGTCCCACCTCCCACACATGCGGTGATCTCACCCATTACAACCAGCATGTCCAGAGATACAACCTCCCTTATCATCAGCCAGTGTCTGGGCTTACCTCCGATGTACCCGCACCCCACCATACCCCTGTCTGCGCATTATGCCCTGAATATATTCTACCACGCCCAGAAATCTGCTCCTTTTATTCTTTGTCCCCAACGCTCTAGGCGACCAGTTTTGATAGCCTTTAGCCGCACCCTCATCATACTCCTCCTCTGTTCCGCGGGTGATGTGGAGTTAAACCCAGGCCCTGCATGTCCCCAGGCACCCTCATTTGTTGACTTCTGTGATTGAAAAAGCCTTGGTTTCATGCATGTCAACATCAGAAGCCTCCCCCCTAAGTTTGTTTTACTCACTACTTTAGCACACTCTGCCAACCCTGATGTCCTTGCCGTGTCTGAATCCTGGCTTAGGAAGGCCACCAAAGATTCTGAGATTTCCATACCCAACTATAACATATTCCGTCAAGATAGAACTGCCAGGGAGTTGCAGTCTACTGCAGAGATAGCCTGCAAAGTAATTTCATACTTTCCAGGTCCATACCCAAACAGTTCGAACTACTAATTTAAAAAAATGACTCTCTCCAGAAATAAGTCTCTCACTGTTGCCGCCTGCTACCGACCCCCCTCAGCTCCCAGCTGTGCCCTGGTCACCATTTGTGAATTGATCGCCCCCCATCTAGCTTCACAGTTTGTTCTGTTAGGTGACCTAAACCGGGATATGCTTAACACCCCGGCATCCTACAATCTAAGCTAGATGCCCTCAATCTCACACAAATCATCAAGGAACACACCAGGTAAAACCCTAAATCTGTAAACATGGACATTATAGACATTATCCTGACCAACTGGCCCTCCAAAGACACCTCCACTGTCCTCAATCAGGATCTCAGCGATCACTGCCTCATTGCCTGTATCCGCTACGGGTCCGCGGTCAAACGACCACCCCTCATCACTGTCAAACGCTCCCTAAAACACTTCTGCTAGCAGGCCTTCCTAATTGACCTGGCCCGGGTATCCTGGAAGGATATTGACCTCATCCCGTCAGTTGAGGATGCCTGGTCATTCTTTAAAATCATCTTAGATAAGCATGCTCCGTTCAAAAAATGCAGAACTAAGAACAGATATAGCCCTTGGTTCACTCCAGACCTGACTTCCCTAGACCAGCACAAAAACATCCTGTGGCGGATTGCAATAGCATTGAATAGTCCCTGCGATATGCAACTGTTCAGGGAAGTCAGGAACCAATATACTCAGTCAGTCAGGAAAGCAAAGGACAGCTTTTTCAAGCAGAAATTTGCATCCTGTAGCTCTAACTCCAAAAAGTTCTGGGACACTGTAAAGTCCATGGAGAACAAGAGCACCTCCTCCCAGCTGGGCTTGACAATCTGGACCCTCTATTTCTGAAACTATCCGCCGCCATTGTCGCGGCCCCTATTGCCAACCTGTTCAACCCCTCTTTCGTATCGTCTGAGATCCCCAAGGATTGGAAAGCTGCCGCGGTCATACCCCTCTTCAAAGGGGGAGACACCCTGGACCCAAACTGTTACAGACCTAAATCCATCCTGCCCTGCCTATCTAAGGTCTTCGAAAGCCAAGTCAACAAACAGATCACTGACCATCTCGAATCCCACCGTACCTTCTCCGCTGTGCAATCTGGTTTCCGAGCCGGTCACGGGTGCACCTCAGCCATGCTCAAGGTACTAAACGATATCATAACCGCCATCGATAAAAGACAGTACTGTGCAGCCGTCTTCATCGACCTGGCCAAATCTATCTATCTATCTATCTATCTATCTATCTCTCTGCTAAATCTTATGGACACTTGCAGAGAGAAAAGGAGAGGCCCAATCTTCATCCACTCAGTCATTCCATCATTCCCTCTCTTTCTGGTCATATAAATACTAAACCTGTATTTCCCACTCAATTTTTATCTTTCAAAATGTACCTACAATGTTAGACCCGCACTCCATATCTTAGTTCAATGTGGTATGGCCACAGCACCACAACATATTTTATTTTTCACTTTCACAAGTTAAAGAACCAGACATGAAATGGGATTAGAATATTTAATGAGGAAATGGAATGGAAGTGGGGAAATGAGAATAAACTGGATGAAGCCAAGTGCTGCAGATGAAGGATCCAGAGGGGTTGACTCGTTATGGTTTGGTTTGGAGTCTCAGACAGCTATCACTGGAGTGGGGAGGAGGATGGATGCAACACAAAACAGAGATAATAAATGATTGTTTGGTCAGGTTTAAGTAGGGTGGTAATGGTGATTAAGGAGAGTGACAACAGGTGTTGAGGCTGATTAGCAGTTAGTGGCAGCTTGAGCTTGTTTGAGGAGTTACATTCAAACCATCTAGTTAAGTGTTGCAAACAGTAGTTGAGGTTGATAGGCAATGGATAGCAGCTGGTGCTTGTTGAGTTGCTAGGAAGCTGCTTTCAAGGCAAGTGTTACATTCAAATCTGGTCCTTTCCCCTGAATTTTAGTTCATCCTTAACACAACAATCTGAGTACACACATGCTAATAAAACCAATGTGTTATTGCAAAGGGGTATTACAAATCAAGCGTGTACAGTATCGGTGACTGAACCAGAGTTTAATTTGATTCCAGATGTATGGAAAATCTGACAACGTCAGTAGAACGTGCATTACACAATGCAGTAACAGTAACTCAACAACAGACACACAATACTGTAACAGTAACTCAACAACAGACGCCACTGTTAAAGATGGGAACTGTGATTTAGCCATGGAGTCAATACTGAAGTGGTCTGTTGCCAAGTGCTCCGATCCTAATCAATTTCCTCCTCCTGTGTCTTAGAGTTCTGCAATAGAATCAGAGAGAGTCAGAGGAAAAGTCCAGATATTAAGTGATGAGAAATATGAACAGAGAAATAGAGAGAATGAAAAGGCTTCAAAAGAAAGCAAGAGAAAGGAAAAAGGGGTACGCAAGAAAGAAAGGAGAGATGGATAGGAGGGCGACAGAGCAATCCACATGACTGAAAATGAATGCTGTAGTGTAGCTGTTAAAGCCATTTCCCCTCTACACATTTCTGTTTCAGCCTGAAAATAGGCATTGACATCTGATGCACATAATAGAATAACCTGATGATTATAAAGCCAGACAGCCATCTTTCTTAACAGTCTCCCTTTTTGTTCAAAAATTTCCATTAACTCAAAAGCAATTACTCTGACGGAAGGGAACCTGGAACCATCTTGGCCATTTATTCAGAAAGAAGGATGTATAGCAGTGGTGGTCAGTGGCATTTAAAATGAGGGAGGATGGAAAAGAAAAAAAATTAATGAGCATGGCCTTATTTCTATAATAGCATATTGGATGACTGTCATTCATATTCCATTCACCCAGTTCAATGTAACGTTGATAGATTTTGTCTACTACATGATGCTCAAATTTCCCTATACCCTGAGGTTGCTACAACCTAGCCTATGAATGAACGTTTACAACGTAGGTGCACCAGTCAAGATCATTTTTTGTAATCAAGGTGACAGACAGTGACACATTCAATACCGCCTTGCACACTCTTGCCTGTATCTAGCTGATCTTGGGTGTAATCATTAGTCCAACAGTTGCAAACGAGAGTTCCTATTGGACAAATTTGGGCATGTTTATCCCCGTTTCGCTCCGTTTGCTTCCGTTTAAGAAACATTTTAACACAGAATTGGCCGAATGAATGATCCCAAGCAAACGCAGTTCATTTTCATAGCAGCTACATATCAACAGCATGATATCTTCGCTCTTGTAATTCTTTCTCGTGTCTATGCGTTCTCTTCTTCTCTCACCTTTTCCCTTCGCTTGTGGACTTTAGTGCACAACACGTCAGCTGTCTGTGACCAACCTTTCCAAGCCAAACCTTCATATCATAACCGCTATCCGGCTACATTGTTGTCAACATATTATCTAACGTTATAGTCAGCATAGCTAATTAAACTAACGCATTTGCTGGTAAACCTGCTACAATAATGCAGTACAGTGTACAGTTAGCAAGCACTTTAGCACCGGCAGGCCCCGGTTGCAATAAATTAATAAAACCAAAAGCTTACCAAAAACTTGGAAGAGTTCCAGTGTTGGATAGCCATAGCCAGCTAGCTAACATATCATCCCTCTCTGTTTGAGTCAGTTTTTGTGTAGGCCAAACTAGCTAGTTGGCAAAGAAATTGAAAGATTAAAAAAATACTATGAAATATAGCTAGCTCTCTCTCGCTCCCACTTTCTCCTGCTTCACCTTCATTTTTGAAGAAATGTATTTGATCAAAACTGTTCAAATATGGTCTTTCTCTCTCTTTGAGTCATCTACTCACCATTTTATGCACTATAGTTATAGCTAGATGTAGCTTATGCTTTCAGTATTTGATTCATTCTCTGGTCCTTTGATTGGGTGGAAAACATTTCACTTCATGCTGCAAGAGCTCTGATAGGTTAGAAGACGTTCTCCAGGAATTGTCATAATTATTGTGTATGTCGATGGAAGGGGGTGAGAACCATGAGCCTCCTAGGTTTTGTATTGAAATCAATGTACCCAGAGGAGGACAGAAACTAGCTGTCCTCCGGCTACAACAAGGTGCTACCCTACAGAGTGCTGTTGAAGCTGCTGTAGACCTTTGTTGCAAAACAATGTGTTTTAATCAATTATTTGATGATGTGAATACATTTGTATAATTTTATCTAAAATGATAGCTTTTTTAAATATTTCACTATTTCTTTTTGAAGAAATTCACTGAGGAGCATTCCACTGGTGGACGGGGAGGAGGGGAACTGAAAGTGACAAGAAGAGAAACATATCTATCATCTTATCAGTTGCTAGGATGATATTCATAGAATGAAATGCCTGACAGAATGGACTTTGCCTAGAAGGCCAACAGAGATATTGAGTTAACATCCTCATCACAGGACCAGATTAGCACTTCCCTGAGCGAGAGATGAGTGTAGGAATAAAACGGATTCTGGGTCTGTGTGTGTCAGGGCAGAATAGCCTTGACCTTCCGTGTAACTGACTGGGTGTCTGTTTGTCAGATTGGTGTTGACTCCATAACCCAATCTGAAAAACCCAGACAATAAACACTAGCACGTCCAATAAAATGTCTGTTTTCAATTATAGGTGATCAAGACAAGATTGTCCTTTTGTACAAACTTCTGTAAGGACTACCTTTAAAAAGTGAACTGCTCTACCCAATGTGCAGCTAAGCATATATATATATATATATATATATATATATATAAACATAATGTATGTCTGACTTGCCACCCTTAACCTATAGACTCATAAATGGTGTCTTACCTGTGTAACTATTTCAAGGTGGCACAATGTTAGAGCACTCCAAAAGCAGACCATAAACACTCCAGCCTTGTTCCAGATGGAAATGCACATAGATAGACATAGATCCAGCATGGATTCTTTTGCATCCTCAGTGTGTGGTGGTCTGATTGCTACATCTCCTGTGAGGCTATTAGCCCTGGTTAACATCTCCAGAGCTGGGAGGTCCAACTTGCTGAGAACACAGACAGGGTGGAGGGTGAGATCTATGTAAAGCTGTTGAATGGTTGTCTTGAGTGCATCCAAACTACGTTAGCCAAGCACGTCCAATGTGTCCTCTTTTGCCTTTAAATATAAACAGCAATACTGTAAGTACAGCTATAGCCAGTCTTCTGAATCTGTTGTATATTTTGTGTATTTGACAGCTGTTTCAGATCTGCTTTTCTCTTCATTTCAGAAATGGAAATAAGACATATGTGAGTTTCTGTACCAATATGGTGGAAAATGTTACCCCTCACGCTCTGAGGAGAAGCAGAGAGGAGAATGCTGCTCATCCCCCATGCAAGGCTGGACTTCATAAAAATAGCTAGAGACAACTGACCTTGATGTATGGCACGACAACGACACAAGGCTGTTTTTAAAGGACCTACCAGTACGTGGGAACAAGAGTAGTATATGTATTTAGAGTGCCTTGCTCAATAGATTACTGATTATTAATGGCCGTGACTCGTGAGCAATTCATACAATACATTGCAGCGATAATGTCCGTATGAATACTAATCTGAACAAAAGAGTTTCAGAAGGGGTTATTGGTGTTAAATACTGACACCTAGATGTTGATCATCTGAGTTCCTCAACACACTTTCCAAATATAGGCCTTCTACCCACGAGCAGGGCTCTAAAGTGAAACCAATTTTATTTTGGGAGGGATGTGCGCCCAGGATAAAAAATTCCCAGAATTCCCATAATTGTAGTAATAAAAAGGCTTTGCTGTACCGTTGTTGCCGAGTGCCTTAGAGAAAAAGTGAGTGCAGATTTGTTAGCGTCATGTTTGCACCATTACTAGAGTGAAAACATCTAGCTTCAATCAAGCAGGGTTCTAAATTTAAATGTTTCATTGGTACTGTAAAAAGAAAAAGCTGTGCCCTAGAAAATCATATGTAACACTGTAAAGACCTTAGTTTATTATATACTCTTTAAAAGTAATTTGTGTAATTTGAGGTATCTACATTATGTAAAAGCATTATTTTTCTAATGAGATGCATTACTTTGACAATTGAACACAGTCTCTTTAAAAACATCAGGTTTGTGATGACAAAGTGCAAGAGATCTGTCAGCCAGTGAGTAAGGAGTTAGCAGGAGGAGACACTGGGACACAGATCGGGCATGGTGCAGGCTGCAAGCTACTAGCAATGATGGCTAGTATATGTAGTTAGATAGCTATGTTAGATATGTTAGTTAACTAGCTGGCTATGATTAGACGTAAGTCAACACATTATAAGAAATGAGTAGATGGACATAATCTACTAAAATCATCATCAAATAACATTTGAACTGCTAGTTGTCATATATATGATGACACCATCAGGGTATCCCCACAAGAGATAGGTATCACACCTGCCTCCTCTGCCCCTGTACTGGGACACTTATTTTCTTGTGCAGTAAAGCTGTTCCTAGACTCAATAATATTAAGCTGCAAGCCAAAGTAAGTAAGAGGGTAGCCACAACGGCTCATAGGAGCTACTGTTTCTGTAGTGTGAGGCCATTTGAGGTACAAGTACACCACCTGGACAGGACGCTAGTCAATCGCAGGGCCTTACCCCCAATCTCTCTCTATCTCAGTCTATCTTGAGCAGAGATGCATCTGGTCCCATTTTCACAGTCTTTGGTATGACTCATCCAGGGATCGAACTGTCCAACCTCCAAATCTCAGGGAAGAAACTAACAAACACACTGAGTTGGTTGTGCAAGCCATACGTGTAACTATACTGAACAAAATTATAAACACAACATACAACAATTTCATTGATTTTACTGACTAACAGATCATATGAATTTCACATAAGTGGGAATACAGATATGCATCTGTTATCTGTGACCAACAGGGCTTCACAATGGGTCTCACAGTGGGTCTCACAGTGGGTCTCAGGATCTCGTAACGGTATTTTTGTGCATTCAAATTTCCATCAATAAAATGCAATGGAATGTATCTGTTCACAATGTTGACATCAGCAAACCGCTCACCCACACAACGCCATACATGTGGTCTGCGGTTGTGAGGGCGGTTGGACGTACTGTATAATTCTCTAAAACAACGTTGGAGGCGGCTTATGGTAGAGGAATGGTAGAGTAATTCAATTAACTGGCAATAGCTCTGGTGGACAGTCCTGCAGTCAGCATGCCAATTGCACACTCCCTCAAAATGTGAGACATCTATGGCATTGTGTTGTGTTACAAAACTGCACATTTTAGAGTGGCTTTTTATTTGTGTAAGCACTTGTGTAATAATCATGCTTTTAATCAGCTCCTTGATATGCCACACCTGTTGACGTGACTGCCAAACTGCAGTCACCTCAAGAATCTGGTGAGGACAACGAGCACGCAGATTCGCTTCTCTGAGGCGGTGTCTGACAGTTTGTGCAGAAATTCTTTGTTTGTGCAAACCCACAGTTTCATCAGCAGTCTGGTTGACTGCACTCTGAAAATCCGGCAGCTGAAGGATCCGGATGTGGAGGTCCTGGGCTGGTGTGGTCACAAGTGGTCTGCGGTTGTGAGGCTTCTTGATATGCCACACCTGTCAAGTGGATGGATTATATTGGCAAATGAGAAATGTTCACTAACAGCAATGTAAACAGATTTGTGCACACAATTTGAGAGAACGGAACATTTGCACGTATGGAACATGTCTGGGATCTTTTATTTCAGCACACTTTACATGTCGCATTTATATTTTTATTCAGTGTATATTGCAGATTAAGTTATTCCATATTGACTGAAAAATGAGAGGCATGCACAATTAACCATCACAAATCATTTTATTAAGGACATACCTTACTGTACCCTTGGTGACCTGTGGTAGAGACATTGTCCTACAGGTATCAGTTATTCTTGTTCTTAGAATCACGGGTATTCAACAAACAGGTTACTATCAACACAATGTTTTCAACTACTGTAGGATTCCATGATAATGGTTTCCAACATATGATTGATTGGAATAACCACATTGAAGAGCAAAAACCTTTCTGTATTGTTACTATTTTTGCAGAACATGTTATTGAACATGTGGCCAATGGTAACAATGTGGCACTGTACATTTGACTGAACAATTCAAGCATTTCATCTGGCCCTCTGCCCTCTGTAAATCGTGGCATTGAGCGGTTCAGATGATTTTTAGCCCCCCATAACTGGCATCGAGACTATTGCAGCTCTGTGGGTAACTGTGAGTAACATTACTCTGTGAGTAAAATTTATTGACAATTTTGATACCTTCTGGAAACAAAGTTCATATTATAAGGAGGATGGGATCTACCCAACTCATTTGGGTTCCAGGATCCTTTCACAGCATTATAAGGCTGTTTTGAGACAATGACCTATCTATGACCCAAGCCCAGTTTTTTTAAACCCTACCATTTTGTCACTGAGTTTTCATAATGCTTCAACAAATGGACATTATCCCAAGGGTGCTAGAAGAGGCAATGTAACTTACCTGATGTATGTCCTTCTTTCTGACCTGAATGCCTCTGCGGTGCCTATGAACCATAGTTATACTGTTAGGACTGAGGCTGTGTGCTCTAGCAGGAAGTCCACTGTCCACTAACATAAATAACCTGAGAATGTCTACCTCTGCTAAATTTCTCAAAAAAAGCAATAAAAACAATCAAGCATCACAGAAAAGTGTTAAAAAAATAGCCCACGTTAACATATGCAGCTTAAAGAAACAAGGTTAATGAAATCAATAATTTGCTAGTAACAGATGACATTCATATTCTGACCATGTCATGTTCTGACCTTAGTTCCTTTGTTTTGTCTTTGTTTAGTATGGTCAGGGCATGAGTTGGGGGTGGGCAGTCTATGTTGTTTTCTGTGTTCGGCCTAGTATGGTTCTCAATCACAGGCAGGTGTCGTTAGTTGTCTCTGATTGAGAATCATACTTAGGTAGCCTTTTTTCCACCTGTGTTTCGTGGGTGTTTGTCTTCCGTGTCAGTGTTTGCTGCCACACGGGACTGTTTCGTTGATGTACGTTATTTTGTTTTGTTCCAGTGTTCTGTTGTTTTTATAAAAAATTATGGACACTTACCACACCGCGTTTTGGTCCTCCGATCCTTCTCGCTACTCCTCCTCAGAAGAGGACGAGATCCGTTACAGAAACACCCACCACAAAAGGACCAAGCAGCGTGGAAACGGGCAGCAGCAGCAGCGGCCGGAATTACAAGACTCCTGGACATGGGAGGAGATTCTTGACGGCAAGGGACCCTGGGTACAGGCTGGAGAATATCGCCGCCCCAAGGCTGAGCTGGAGGCAGCGAAAGCCGAGAAGCGGTGGTATGAGGAAGCAGCATGGAAGCGCGGCTGGAAGCCTGGGAGGCAGCCCCAAAAATGTATTAGGGGGGCATACGGGGAGTGTGGCAAAGGCAGGAAGGAGACCTGCGCCAACTTCCTGTGCTTAACGGAGAGAGAGAGAGGGACAGGGCAGGCACCGTGTTATGCCGTGAGGCACACGGTGTCCCCGGTGCGTGTGTATAGCCCGGTGCGGTACATCCCAGCTCCTCGTATCGTCTGGGCTTGAGTGGACATCGAGCCAGGTGCCATGAAAAGATCTCCTGTGCGCCTTCACGGTCCGGTCTATCCGGTGCCACCTCCACATACCAGCCGTCCGGTGGCAGCCCCCCACACCAGGCTGTCTCTCAGTCTTCTCCCGACAGGTGCTCCCGCCTGTCCAGTGCTGCCAGGGTCTCCCGTCTGTCCTGAGCCGCCAGAGCCGCCAGTCTGTCCTGAGCCGCCAGAGCCGCCAGTCTGTCCTGAACCGCCAGAGCCGCCAGTCTGTCCTGAGCAGTCAGTCAGCCAGGAGCTACCAGAGCCGTCAGTCAGCCAGGAGCTACCAGAGCCGTTAGTCAGCCAGGAGCTGCCAGAGCCATCAGTCAGCCAGGAGCTGCCAGAGCCATCAGTCAGCCAGGAGCTACCAGAGCCGTTAGTCAGCCAGGAGCTGCCAGAGCCATCAGTCAGCCAGGGGCTGCCAGAGCCGTCAGCCAGCCAGGAGCTGCCAGAGCCGTCAGCCAGCCAGGAGCTGCCAGAGCCGTCAGCCAGCCAGGAGCTGCCAGAGCCGTCAGCCAGGAGCTGCCAGAGCTGCCTGTCACGCCGGCGATGCCAGAATCCCCCTTCACTCCGGAGTCTCCCGCCTGTCCGGCGTTGCCGGAATCTCCCGTCCATTCAGGACCCATTGCTAGGGTCCCCTGTCTGAGGTTGGCGGCGAGGGTCACCGCTCGTAAAAGGCCACGGGGGCAGTTGAGGAAGCGGACAAAAACTAGGGTGAAGTGGGGACCACGTCCCGTGCCAGAGCTGCCACCGCGGACAGACGCCCACCCAGACCCCCCTAGGTTTAGGTTTTGCGGCCAAAGGGGGGTACTGTCACGTTACAGACCATCTCTAAAACTCACTTAGATAATACCTTTGATGATACAGTGATAGCAGTACATGGTTATATGAACTACAGAAGATAAAGAAATGCCAAAAGTGGAGGTTTGTATTCAGAACCCCATTCCTGTAAAGCTTAGACAGGATCTCATGTTAAATACTGTTTAAGTAATATGGTTACAGGTTCATCTGCCTCACCTAAAGCCCATTCTGGTGGGAAGCTGTTATAGACCACCAAGCGCTAACAGTCAGTATCTGGATAACATGTGTATGTGTACAATGTATGTGATATCAACAGAGAGGTGTATTTTCTGGGTGATTTTAATATTGACTGGCTTTCATCAGGCAGCCCACTCAAGAAAAAGCATCAAACTGTAAATAGTGCCTGCAACCTGGTTCAGGTTATCAGTCAACCTACCAGGGTAGTTACAAACAGTACAATAATGAAATAATCAACATGTATTGATCAGATCTTTACTAATGCTGCAGAAATGAGCTTGAAAGCAGTATCCAAATCCATTGGATGTAATGATCACTATATAGTAGCCATATCTAGGAAAACCAAAGTTACAAAGGCTGGACCTACTATAGTGTATATGAGGTCATACAATAAGTTTGTAGTGATTCCTATGTTGTTAATATAAATAATATTTGTTGGTCCGTGGTTTGTAATGAGGAACCAGATACTGCACTTGACACATTTATGAAATTGCTTATCCCAGTTACTAATAAGCATGTACCCATTAAGAAAAGGACTGTAAAAACTGTTAAATACCCATGGATTGATGAGGAATTGAAAACTTGTAAAATTGAGAGGGATTAGGCTAAATAAATGGCAAATAAGTCGATTGGAAAACATACTGCAAATTGAGAAATCGTGACTAAACTGAATAAAATTAAGAAAAAACTACACTACGAAACAAAGAACAATTACATAAAGAATGATAGTAAAAAGCTTTGGACCACCTTAAATTACATTTTGGGCTAACAATGCTCTATCATTCATTGGATCAGATACCTCATTCATCACAAAACCAACTGATATTGCCAACTACTTTAAAACATTTTTTTGTCAAGATTAGCAAACTTAGTCATGACATGCCAGCAATAAACGCTGACACTATACATCCAAGCAGATCTGACCAAATTATGAAAGAAAAGCATTCTGTAAAGTGAGTCTGGAAGAGGTGAAAATATTATTGTTGTATATCAACAATGACAAGCCACAAGTGTCTGACAACTTGGATAGAAAATAACTGAGGATAATAGCAGACCATATTGCTCCTCCTATTTGCCATATTTTCAATTTAAGCCTACTAGAAAGTGTGTGCCCCCAGGCTTGGAGGGAAGCAAAAGTCATTCCACTATCTAAGAATAGTAAAGCCCCCTTTACTGGCTCAAATAGCTGACCAATCAACCCTTAGTAAACTTTTGAAAAAAATTGTGTTTGACAAGATACAATGCTCTTTTAGAGTAAACAAACTGACAACAAACTTTCAGCATGCTTATATGAAAGGACATTCAACAAGTGAGCACTTACACAAATGATTGATGATTGGCTGAGAGAAATTGATGATAAAAATATTGTGGTGGCTGTTTTGTTAGACTTTAGTGTAGCTTTTGACATTATCAATCATAGTCTGCTGCTGAAAAAACATGTGTTATTGCTTTACACCCCCTGCTATATCGTGGAAAAAGAGTTACCTGTCTAACAGAACACAGAGAGTGTTATTTAATAGAAGCCTATCTAATATAATCCAGGTAGAATCAGGAATTCCCCAGGGCAGCTGACTAGGCCCCTTACTTTTTTCAATCTTTACTAACAACATGCAACTGGCATTGTTTAAAGCCAGTGTGTCTATGTATGCAGATGACTCAACACTATACATATCAGCTACTACTGCGACTAAAATAACAACAACACTTAATAACGAGCTGAAGTTAGTTTCAGAATGGGTGGAAAGAAATGTTAGTCCTAAATATTTCAAAAATGAAAAGCAGTGTATTTGACAAATCATTTAAAAAACACTAAACCCTAAACTTGAACTAAATCTTCTAATCAATAATGTGGAAATTGAGCATGTTGAGGTGACTAAACTGCTTGAAGTAACCCCGGATTTAAACTGTCACGGTCAAAACATATTGATACAACAGTAGCTAAGATGGGGAGAAGTCTGTCCATAATAGAGCGCTGCTCTGCCCTTCTTAATAGCACTATCAACAAGGCAGGAGTTTAATCGAATCCCCTCATTGTAATATCGCTATAGCCCTCAGTTACAGGAATAGCCATATGGGTCTTTGAGAGAGCACATTAGGGCTACATCCCAATTCTCCACCCTTCTCTGCCTGGCCAGTTCCCCTCTTTCCACTGGGATTCTCTGCCTCTAACCCTATTACAGGGGCTGAGTCACTGGCTTACTGGGACTCTCTCATGCCGTCCCTGCAGGGGGTGCGTCACCTGAGTGGGTTGATTCACTGTTGTGGTCATCCTGTCTGGGTTGGCGCCCCCCTTGGGTTATGCCGTGGCGGAGATCTTTGTGGGCTATACTCAGCCTTGTCTCAGGATGGTAAGTTGGTGGTTGAAGATATCCCTCTAGTGGTGTGGGGGCTGTGCTTTGGCAAAGTGGGTGGGGTTATATCCTTTTTGTTTGGCCCTGTCCGGGGGTGTCCTCGGATGGGGCCACAGTGTCTCCTGACCCCTCCTGTCTCAGCCTCCAGTATTTATGCTGCAGTAGTTTGTGTCGGGGGGCTAGGGTCAGTTTGTTATATCTGGAGTACTTCTCCTGTCCTATTCGGTGTCCTGTGTGAATCTAAGTGTGCGTTCTCTAATTCTCTCTCTCGGAGGACCTGAGCCCTAGGACCATGCCCCAGGACTACCTGACATTATGACTCCTTGCTGTCCCCAGTCCACCTGGCCATGCTGCTGCTCCAGTTTCAACTGACCTGAGCCCTAGGACCATGCCCCAGGACTACCTGACATGATGACTCCTTGCTGTCCCCAGTCCACCTGGCCATGCTGCTGCTCCAGTTTCAACTGTTCTGCCTTACTATTATTTGACCATGCTGGTCATTTATGAACATTTGAACATCTTGGCCATGCTCTGTTATAATCTCCACCCGGCACAGCCAGAAGAGGACTGGCCACTCCACATATGCTCTCTCTAATTCTCTCTTTCTTTCTCTCTCTCGGAGGACCTGCGCCCAAGGACCGTGCCCCAGGACGACCTGACATGATGACTCCTTGCTGTCCCCAGTCCACCTGACTGTGCTGCTGCTTCAGTTTCAACTGTTCTGCCTTATTATTATTCGACCATGCTGGTCATTTATGAACATTTGAACATCTTGGCCATGTTCTGTTATAATCTCCACCCGGCACAGCCAGAAGAGGATTGGCCACCCCACATAGCCTGGTTCCTCTCTAGGTTTCTTCCTAGGTTTTGGCCTTTCTAGGGAGTTTTTCCTAGCCACCGTGCTTCTACACCTGCATTGCTTGCTGTTTGGGGTTTTAGGCTGGGTTTATGTACAGCACTTTGAGATATCAGCTGATGTACAAAGGGCTATATAAATACATTTGATTTGATTTTTGATTTGATTTCTCTTCTGGTGTGCACTTGCAAACTCCTCATCATGGAAGTATGCAATTGCACACTTTCGGGGGAAGGGAGTAGAATCATTACAGCAACTCTGCAACAAGTCCAACTAATTTGGGTACTGCCTATGAGGAGAACGGGTGGTCCATACAGTCTGTTCACAGTGTGACACAACGTGTCTTTGGGTTGCACAATCACAGCCACGCAATGACTTGCAAACATACAGTACACAGTATGCTCCTCTACTGTATGCTTGCAACATCTGCCTCCTATCTATCTAAGTATTAGTAGCTAATATGGGATACTTACTTCTACATCTCACACATGTGCCCAGTGTAGATGCCCTCCAGTGTTGTCCACCACTACTCTCCTGCAGCCACATCTGGGGGGGGGGCTAAATGTTGTTTCGTGTATGTGACATTCCACTATCTAGTCTGGTGGCATGCATTCACAAAATTCCCTTGTTTTTGAGGAGCCACATACCATTAGTGATCCCCTCTAGAGTAACTATTTGTGGTAATAAATAAATAACCATGCTAGTAATCCAGCAAATTGTAGGCTATCTAGTGGGCTAGGTAGCTAAGGTAGCTAAGTTAGACAGTAGTTCCTCTTCATAGCCAGCTACCTGGGGTGGCAGGTAGCCTAGTGGTTAGAGCTTCGGGCCAGTAACGTTGCAAGATCGAATCCCTGACCTGACAAGGTAAAAATCTGTAGTTCTGCCCCTGACCAAGTGTCACGATCGTCGTAGTGAGGAGACCAAAGCGCAGCGTGATGTGAATACTTCTTTTTAATGAAAGACGAAAAACACTAAGTACACTAAACAAACAAATAAAACAAAAAGACGACCGTGACCACTATCAAAACTGAGTGCTATCGTGCAACATAACATAGACAATAACCCACAAAATACCCAAAGTAGATGGCTGCCTAAATATGGTTCCCAATCAGAGACAACGATAAACAGCTGCCTCTAATTGAAAACCAATCTAGGCAACCATAGACATACATAAACACCTAGATGGTAAATAACCCCATAAACCTACAAAAAACCCTAGACAGTACAAAAACACATTCAGGTCAGGGCGTGACACCAAGGCAGTTAACCCACTGTTGCTACTGTATGCTGTCATTGTAAATAAGAATTTGGTCTTAACTGACTTGCCTAGTTAAATAAAGGAAAAATAAAAATACCTACTAGCTAGCTATCTAACCTACTGGTAGCTAACTACATATAATAGCAATTAGCCATATTAGCTAGTAGCTCCCCTTGTGTCTTCAACTGAGCGTTATAGTCCCCTTCCGCAAACTCCTTGCACACACTGGCTGTTCTTCTTTTTCTTTCTTAATTTAACCTTTATTTAACCAGGCAGGTCAATTATGAACAAATTCTTATTCTTATACTGACAACCTGGCAAGAGGCAAAAGTGCACCTGTCAGGACGGGGGATAAAAAAAATAAAAAACACACAATGTAAGACAAAAATGGAAAACACAGACAGAAGACACTGGCAAATACAACAGCAAACAAACAGTGGATGTGTGTGTGTGAAAGGCACGTGTGCAGTGTGTGTGAAGTAAAACAACATACTTCCTTACATAAGGCAACGCGAACTATGGACATCGGGTGACAACTAGAATCAACTACGTTTCAACAACCTGTTAATCTATGTGTCCTTTGAACTTCCCCAGGGATATCAGATCCTACAGTTTTAGGTTGGCTTGGAGAGAATTCCATGACCAGGGGGCTGAGTAGTTTTCCCAAGCTCGGTTCAAATTGTTGGGACTTTTGGCATGGAACAAGATTGATTGAACTTGTATATGTTTTCATTTCGAGCTAGAAGAGAGGATAGATAAAACGTCAGTTTCCTGAAATGGCCTTATAAATAAGAATGTTGCTAGTGATGTTCACCCGACAGTTCTGTAGAGATCACAATTGTGAGTTAGACGTTTCCGATTGGTGATAAATCTTTGAGAGACACCCAAGCACAACTCTACTGTGGGGTTTCACATTGCCTCTTGTTGCCGGAACAGTGTAAAACACGCCACATTTGATTCTTCTTCTTTAAATTTGTATTCGGCGGATCGCAACCAAGAGGTGCATATACTACCACGTACTGTACTGGAGTGTGAGGCAGGTAATGGCCTCTCTATTAATCAATGTATCTTATCTAGCCCTGTGTTACGCCTACTGTTCTGGAGAGTGAATTCATAACACTTTGTGACACAAAAGGGAAGGGAAAAAGTACGGGGAAAAGGGAAGAAAAATTATCCTACCAACTAGCCCTACACCCATTCAATCCTCACCACTATTCCACTACATGGCCCTGTCTGATACTACACCAGGCCAACAGCCTGGGAGGATGGAAAACTGTAGTTCAACACACCTTGTAACTCTACTGCAGTAAAATATTGTACACCCAAGTACTTCTCTGTAGCTACCACCACATACAGTACCAGTAAAAAATGTGGACTATTTTCTACATTGTAGAATAATAGTGAAGACATCAAACTATGAAATAACACATATGGAATCATGTAGTAACCAAAAAAAGGTTAAACAAATAAATACCTTGTCACAACACAACTGACTGGCTCAAACTCATTAAAAAGGAAAGAAATGCCACAAACAAACTTTTAACAAGGCACACCTGTTAATTGAAATGCATTCCAGGTGACTACCTCATGAAGCTGGTTGAGAGAATGCCAAGAGTGTGCAAAGCTGTCATCAAGGCAAAGGGTGGCTACTTGAGAATCTCAAATTAGGGATGATGCGAATTTTCGCAGCTTTTTGTTAAAAATCGCGCAACATTTCAAAGTCCTGCTACTCATGCCAGGAATATAGTATATGCATATGATAAGTATGTGTGTATAGAAAACACTCTGAAGTCTCTACAACTGGTTAAATTGTGTCTGTGGCTATAACAGAACGTGTTTAGGAGTAAAAATCCCTGGTAAAACTGTTTACCAAAAACACAAAAAAAATATTCATCCGCCATTCAATGTATTGTCTAAGGCGAAAGAAAATAAATGAGGATCCCCTGTAAATGCCTACAGCTTCCACACGATGTCGCCAGTACTGGCATTTCAAGTCTGCTTTATCCTTGGTTAGATGACGTATAGGCCCTTCCTGTTTTAGGCTCACCACAGGATGTTGTGAATTTGAAAACATGGACGATGATTTCAAGACTTGCTGCTATCAAATACAGATCGCCCAACGGGGCGATCAATTTTATAGATTATTAACGTTTATTAATACCTAAAGTTGGTTTAGAAAAGTAGTTTGAAGTGATTTGTAAAAGTTTATAGGCAACTTTTGTAATTTTAAAAAGTGACGTTGCGTCTTGTAAAGGGGCATTTTCCTGGATCAGACCGGCTTTCAGCAAATTACATTTTGGGTATACAATGACGGATTTAATCGGGAAAAAGACCAAATTGTGATGTTTATGGGACATATAGGAGTGCCAACAAAGAAGCTCGTCAAAGGTAATTAATGTTTTATATTTTATTTCTGCGTTTTGTGTAGTGCCGGCTACCGCAAAATCTTTTGTTTAGGTGTCGTTCAGCTATTTTGGGGGGTGCATGCTATCAGATAATAGCTTCTCATGCTTTCGCCGAAAAGCATTTTACAAATCTGACTTGGTGGCTAGATTCACAACGAGTGTAGCTTTAATTCAGTACCTTGCATGTGTGTTTTAATGAAAGTTTGAGTTTTATCGAGTACTACAGGTGGCGCTCTTTAATTGCATGGATTTAGGTTCCTGCAAAGGAACTAAATTCCGCATATTCCCTAGGAGGTTAACACTTTTTGGTTACTATATCATTCCATATGTGCTATTTTATAGATTTGATGCCTTCCTTATTATTCTACAATATATAAAATAGTAAAAATAAAGAAAAGCCCTTGAGTGAGTAGGTGTGTACAAACTTTTGACTGGTACTGTATATTTTCTGTGATTTATGTTCCATTTCTGTGTTACAGTTGAAAACCATGCGTATGAACGCTAAGAAATCAACCTTACCAAAGCACATTTTATCTATCGTTCTCTATTGGCCTCTTTCTACTCAAAGAAGGGGCCTCTTAGGATCCCTCACACTGGACCCATCTTCCTCTACTAAACTCCTCACTGCTTCAGCATACAACAACTTCTATACTACTCTGATCCTGGCAACCTCAACCTTGCCTTTCTCTCCCAAGACACTTCTGATTTCCAGTACCATGGGTAATGCTACAGTTAATACACACAACTTTTTCCATGAATACCACACATTCCTTTGTCTCATGCACTCCTGCACACTTCTGACATCTAGGAATCTCCCTTCTACACACTGTTGCAACATGACCATAACCTTGGCACCTAAAACACCTTAATTGGTTCGGGACAAATGGATACAGGATATGTGTCAGTACACATCCTAACTCGACTTTGTTGGGTAAAGACTTTACATCAAAACTCAGCAGGATAGACAGTGTCTTTTCTGTTTCACCACAAATGGCAGTCGTCTCAGACACTGGGAATCTTCCATTTCAGTTGATCCTCTTCAACAGTTAATGCCACCAAAGTTTTCACTCCTTTCAACTGCTCTGAGAGGAAAACAACATAATAGAACAGGATCTCGTCACGGTATCTTTGTGCATTCAAACTGCCATCGATTATATGCAATTGTGTTCGTTGTCTGTAGCTTATGCCTGCCCATACCATAATCCCACTGTCACCATGGGGCACGCTGTTCGCAACGTTGACATCAGCAAACCGCTCACCCACACAACACCTGGTACAGTTGAAACCTGGTTTCATCCATGAAGAGCACACTTCTCCAGCATGCCAGAAGCCATCGAAGGTAAGCATTTTCCCACTGAAGTCGGTTACGATGCCGAACTGCAGTCAGGTCAAGACCCTGGTGAGGACAACGACCACAGTTTTATCAGCTGTCTGGTTGGCTGGAGTCTGAAAATCCTGCAGCTGAAGAATCCGGATGTGGAGGTCCTGGGCTGGTGTGGTTACACGTGGTCTGCGGTTGTGAGGCCGGTTGGACGTACTGCCAAATTCTGAAAAATGACGTTGGAGGAGGCTTATGGTAGAGAAATTACTATTAATTTTTCTGGCAATAGTTCTGGCTATAGCTCTGAGAGGAAAACAAGTCAGTTTTTGTCATTAAGCACGTGGTGCTGAGTGTCTGCTCCCTCTGGACCAAAAAAACACAACAAATCATCACGAGTTCACTTCCAGTTACTTTCACCGACTCAACCTGACACCACATATGGATCAGCCAGAAGGCAGGGATCCATTCTCCCCTAAAATCTCACTCCCACAGGGCCAGAATCATCTTTGTCATCCTTTTCTTTCTTCCCACTCTTCACAGACACATCAACCTCCACACTTTGCAGCTCCGAATCCGCTCCTCCATTTTTTTAAACGTCTTCCTCTCTTTCTTCAACTCATGTCACTCTCCTCAGTTTCACGTTCTGAGCTATTAAAGTACTGTTTTCTAGTTTTGTACTTGACACCCAACATCTTCTCTTTCCCCAGGGTTTTTCCTTGTTCACTCGACCCTGCCACCATCTTCCCTCTTGTCATTTTCACTTTCTGAACTGCTGTACATGATTTCCCATTTTTGTACTTCTCTCAACATCCTCTCTTGTCCCAGGGTTTTTTCCTTTTGTTTCTTCAACTTTTCTGCTTTCTTCCTCATGTTCTCTTCTGAGCAACTGAAATACTTTTTTCAATTTTTGCACTTGATGCCTATCAACCTCCCGTCTTCGTCGTCCATATTCAAAACCCCTGGGACTCAAACTTCTGCCTACCCACGCCACATTGATACAGTTATGACCGAAAATGACTGTTGCCAGCAAGCACAGGCAACCTCTTCCGCCTCGCGTTACCGAAACACCACCTACAGTGTTTGAATGACAATCGAAAATGACAAATGAAGAAACTAAATAGCAAAATTAAGTATTGCGATTGATTTATCGTATTTGATTGATCATTAGAATTTTGACAGTCTTAAACCACAGGGTATGGAAGCTAATTGTCAATTGCGAATTGATCATTATTTATCTTTTCGACACAATTCATGCAATCACAAGGAAATTAAATGGCAAACATGAGAAATTATTTGTCATTTAAGCATTTACATTAGATTTTTAAATGTGTCAGTGTTGTATTTGATAGTACCATGGAAATAAAACACCAAACACACTTTGTTATTTATTTTTCATATGGCTGACATTATGCATACTCAATCATGAAAATGCTAATGAAATATCTAGCTATAGTTGCTAAAATTGGTATAGGCCCAATATAGGTTGTATCTCAATCAATAAAACAATTCTGGTGCTCCTAAATTTCATGTGGTTGCTCCTAACTTTTTCAAGTTGGGAGCACCAGTTCTACAAAATATTTGTATTTATTTTTAGCCCTGCTCACAAGGGACATCTGTTCTTAACTGAAGCATATGTTATTCCTATCACTCTCATTTGGCCCCTCCCTACTCACAGGGAGCCTCTTAGGATCCCTCGCACTGGACCAATCTTCCTCTACTAATCTCTTCACTGCTTCAGCATACAACACCTTCTGTACTACTCTGATCCTGGCAACGTCAACCTTGCCTTTCTCTCCCAGGACACTTCTGATCTCCAGCACCATGGGTACCAACCACTACAGTTAACACACACAACTTTTTCCATCGATGTGGTGCTCCTTAATTTTTTAAGTAACATAGTGTGTGTGACCTTTTGCATCCTCAACAACCACTGTGATTATTATTTGCTATAGTGATCCTGCTGACCCTGCTGGTCATCTATGAACATTTGAACATCTTGGCCATGTTCTGTTATAATCTCCACCCGGCACAGCCAGAAGAGGACTGGCCACCCCTCATAGCCTGGTTCCTCTAGGTTTCTTCCTAACTTCTGGCCTTTCTAGGGAGTTTTGCCTAGCCACCGTGCATCTATACCTGCATTGCTTGGTGTTTGATGTTTTAGGCTGGGTTTCTGTACAGCACTTTGTGACATCAGCTGGTGTAAGAAGGGCTTAATGAATACATTTGATTGATTGATTGTGTGTTTGTGTATGTGACCATAGCACTCTAAGACTACACACATAGCCTTGGGAAAAATACTCTTTAGGTTCACAGTAGCATGTGAATTACAGAAGCCATTTCCCTAACTATGAGCCAACCACTCAAGCCGGAAATAAACACTGTTAAACACTGATGGGCCAATGGAAGCCAAGACAGCATTTTGTTATTGAACCAATCTGGCAGCTGGAGAGGCGATAAAGTTTCTGCTGGTGATGTGTTGAGTTTATTCGAGTCAGTGACAGCTTGTCTGACCATTGCTTTAATCACACAACTTTACAGAGAGATAACCAGCCCTCCCATCCCTCACTGTCACAGGAAACACGTCTGTGTGGCAGGTAGAATATCTCAAGTCACTTCCCTATTGCAAATCACGATAACAGACAAAACAACAGAACTCCTTCATTTCAACGCTACTCTAATAGTAAGTAATTGATTAACAACAATAGAAACTGTAAATCCCCCATGATATAGATCTTCTCACAGACAGAGGCAAATTTCCACTTTATGTGGACAATATATATATTTTTCTATTCTATTCTACTCTGCCCAGTCCTGCACAGAAAACCAAGGTTGTTAGTAGCAATATTTTGGTTACTTGTTTTGTACAATATTAAGTCCAAATGTGTCAAAATTGGCATAATTGAAGACTAAATCCTTAAGCCATTAAAGAAAGGGGACCCTGAAGCAGCTTCTGTTCCTTGGAGACAAGAAACAATTCACACTTTTGTACTCAAGTCTAAAAATACAATCTTTACAGAACAACATAATTTTAAAAAACAACAACGTGAAACATGAAAAACATGTTTTGGTTTCAGTGGTGTAGACTGAGTTGCAAGCTGAAAAATGGTCCTTTACAGCAGAAGAGGCCCTCTTTTAATAACTAACTCCTATGCTCCATGGAAAACACCATCATCGCATGAAACACTGTTTTACTCCTCCTAACAGTGACTGTTTACAACATGCCACCACTTATTGAATACAGTACTATGCTTCTCACTGCTCTAAAATGGTACACTGAACAAAAAAATATACATGCAACAATTTAAAAGATTTTACTGAGTAACAGTTCATATAAGGAAATCAGTCAATTGAAATGAATGAATTAGGCACTAATCTATTTATTTCACATGACTGGGAATACAGATATGCATCCGTTGGTCACAGATACCTTAAAAGAACACCAGTCTGTATCTGGTGTGACCAACATTTGCCTCATGCAAGCGTGACACATTTCCTTCACGTAGAGTTGATCTGGTTGTTGATTGTGGCCTGTGGAATGTTGTCCCATTCCTCTTCAATGGCTGTGTGAAGTTGCTGGATTTTGGCGGGGTCTGGAACACGCTATCGTACACATCGATCCAGAGCATTTCAAACATGCTCAATGAGTGACATATCTGATGAGTATGGGAACTGGGATATTTTCATTTTCCAGGAATTGTGTACAAATCCTTGTGACATGGGGCTGTACATTATCATGCTGAAACATGAGATGATGGAGGCGGATGAATGGCATGGCAATGAGCCTCAGGATCTCGTCACGGTATCTTTGTGCATTCAAACTGCCATCGATAATATGCAATTGTGTTCGTTGTCTGTAGCTTATGCCTGCCCATACCATAATCCCACTGTCACCATGGGGCACGCTGTTCGCAACGTTGACATCAGCAAACCGCTCACCCACACAACACCTGGTACAGTTGAAACCTGGTTTCATCCATGAAGAGCACACTTCTCCAGCATGCCAGAAGCCATCGAAGGTAAGCATTTTCCCACTGAAGTCGGTTACGATGCCGAACTGCTGTCAGGTCAAGACCCTGGTGAGGACAACGACCACAGTTTTATCAGCTGTCTGGTTGGCTGGACTCTGAAAATCCTGCAGCTGAAGAATCCGGATGTGGAGGTCCTGGGCTGGTGTGGTTACACGTGGTCTGCGGTTGTGAGGCCGGTTGGACGTACTGCCAAATTCTGAAAAATGACGTTGGAGGAGGCTTATGGTAGAGAAATTACTATTCATTTTTCTGGCAATAGCTCTGGTGGACATTCCTGCAGTCGGCATGCCAATTGCACACTCCCTCAAAACTTGAGACATCTGTGGTGTTGTGTTGTGTGACAAAATTGCACATTTTAGGCTGGCCTTTTATTGTCCCCAGAACATGCCACACCTGTCAGGTGGATGGATTATATTGGCAAATGAGAAATGTTCACTAACAGCGATGTAAACAAATGTGTGTACAAAATTTGAGAGAATGGAACATTTCTGGGATCTTTTATTTCAGCACACTTTACATATTGCATTTATATGTTTGTTCAGTATACATTGTGCATGTAATTGGCTTATTGGTTGTTTCTGCTATCATTGTTCATTGCATTTGTATAGAATACTTTGTCTGTGTGCATGCCATGTAATCGTCAATGTAGGATATTCCAAACTATTTGAAATGTTATGGTTGATTTACGATCTCCACTATTCTGGACATGTAGTCTTAAGCAGAATTGATTTCTGTCAGTCATGTGGGTTTGTTGGGTTTGTTGGAGTGGAAGGTGCTGTATACTACTATGGACCTAGAAGAGAGATGGAGTTGATGGTTATTGGGTTAACCCGGGTCATAGCGACTCTGACCATTCCAAGCTTTCAGGAGATAAAGTATTGTATTAGGATCCCCATTAGCTGTTGCCAAGGCAGCATCTACTCTGTCTGTGGTCCAAACAGAGATAAAACATTACGTTAAACAAAACATTGTACATTATACAAATTTAGATTGTTCCATTATTACCTTATAATATTACATTAGTAAGAATCTGTGTGTGTGTGTGTGTGTGTGTGTGTGTGTGTGTGTGTGTGTGTGTGTGTGTGTGTGTGTGTGTGTGTGTGTGTGTGTGTGTGTGCTCGTGCATGTGCGTGTGCGTGTGTGATGTGATGTGTGTGTGTGTTTCTTCAGAGATGAGGCCATTGATTCCCTAGTGGCTGAGCAAGCGCACAAGCAAGCAGCGAGACTCTAGCTAAGAGAGGGAGAGAAATCACTCAGAAAAGATCATCATTTCATGGCCCAGAAAAAGCACTTGGATCATACAAATAAAGAATGAGGTTTGGATAAAATTTGATTCCCTTTCCCTGTTTGAAACCCATGATTAAAAAACTAAAATATTTATAGATTTTTTAAAACATGACTTTAAGACATGCCGTACACAGCAAGAGAAGGGAAACGCTAAAAACAGATTGAAAAAATAAGAAGATTGAAAACATACTCTACATGAAGTTCTGAACCTCCAATCTTCCATCTGTATCCTGATCACTCTGCCCCTTTCAACCTCTTAAATGTTCCTCTCTCTCTCTCTCTCTCTCTCTCTCTCTCTCTCTCTCTCTCTCTCTCTCTCTCTCTCTCTCTCTCTCTCTCTCTCTCTCTCTCTCTCTCTCTCTCTCTCTCTCTCTCTCTCTCTCTCTCTCTCTCTCTCTCTCTCTCTCTCACTCACTCACTCACTCACTCACTCACTCACTCACTCACTCACTCACTCACTCACTCACTCACCACTCACTCACTCACTCACTCACTCACTCACTCACTCACTCACTCACTCACTCACTCACTCACTCACTCACTCACTCTCACTCACTCTCTCACTCTCTCACTCTCTTGCATCCTGTCCATTTCAGCTCCTCACAGCACCTGTCTTGTAAATACACCTGGTCCGGGGACTCCATGCTCCTCTGTAGAGGATGACAGAAACGTCAACAGGCAGACATATGTATATCTTATCACTCTTTATCACAACTCCCTGGGAAACCAGCTGTCAGAGGCCTTCCCTAAAGAATCCTTAAGACTTTACAAAAGGAGGCCAAAGCCAAAACATACATTATGCACACACACACACACACACACACACACACACACACACACACACACACACACACACACACACACACACACACACACACACACACACACACACACACACACACACACACACACACACACACACACACACACACACACACGCATGTCTTCTGTCACGGTTTTCTTATCTCATGCTGGAGATGCTGGGAACTTTTACATTGTCAGTGTCTGGCTTTTTTCTCCAGTGAAATACAGTTCTCTCTTTCAGCAAGATGAAATGAAAATAAGCAGCAGAGGAATGATAGACATTGTCTGGAGTGTGAGGCTGTTTTTCATCTGAACATACTCTCTCTTTCTCTTTTGCTACACTTTCTTAGATGGATGCTAATACATGACTTCTAAACCTTTCCAAAAGCACAATCTCAAGAGAGGCACTTTGATGTTTTTCACATCTTAAAAAGTTTCTGTCTCCATTGGTATAAAACAATGTGCACAAAAACATCTTCTACAGACAGAAATTCAGTGAAAAACCCATTTTTACTCATAATTCATAAGTTTGACATTCACTTGCCTCTCTAACTGATTTTAACACACACTTGTTGTATCACATGGATAACTGCATCTAATCAACTATCATGAATAATCCAAATTGGTTTTCAAGTAGACCGAGTCTATCACTATAAAATGTAACTGTCTTGTAAGTGTTATTATTCTATAAGAAGTTAATCTCAAATGTCAAGCTACAGCTTCCTGAACAGAACATTCCTCCCCATCATATGCCAATGGACGCCTCAGTGCAGAATGACATTTCAAAAATATATTTTAGGCAGTTAGTGGAGGATTTATGATATATCTCCCTACTGTAGTGGAGGTTTTGCCCATGTACAGCTCACTGCAGGTCCGTTCCCCTGGACATTACACATCCATTATGGGGATGGTTAATGACAGAGCATTAAGCCAAGTTGACACGAGCCCAATGGACTAAACAACACATGCACGCATGTATGCCGCATTCACACACACAGACACGTGTCACGACTTCCGCCGCCGGCTTTCTAGCTGCCACCGATCCACGTTTCTTTTTCCATTTGTTTTGTCTTGATTGTACACACCTGGTTCCCATTACATTATTATTTCCCTATTTAACCCTCTGGTTCTCATTATGTTTTGTGCGTGATTGTTCCTGGTCTTGTGTTAGTCTTTTGTGTTAGGGTTTGTTATTCCCTTTTGCCAGGACTGGCCAGGGGAGTGGTTTGCTTTCATCCCCTGGGCAGAGATGGCCCAAAACTCCCTCCGCCACTCCTCCACTAACCTGTCTCCGTTTCAGTGTGTACTAAGTTATCAACCGTTTCTGGCACCGTGGCATCAGAGCCAGATCGGTGGATGAATGGTTTCGGCGCTCGGAGGTAATCTGGGACGCTGTCCATGTACGCCTGCAACGGGTGTACTGTCACGATTTCCGCCGAAGTTGGTGTCTCTCCTTGTTCGGGCGGCGATCGTCGTCGCCGGCTTTCTAGCTGCCACCAATCCACGATTCTTTTTCCATTTGTTTTGTCTTGATTGTACACACCTGGTTCCCATTACATTATTATTATGTCCTTATTTAACCCTCTGGTTCTCATTATGTTTTGTGCATTTATGATGTATTTTTCTGAGTAAAGTACGTTGTTTTACTCTGGTCTGTGTCCTGCGCCTGACTCCGTCCTCACCTCTGACACTTGACAACACGTCACATCTGTAGGGCTGTGTGTGCTGTCTACCTCTAATCCTGTCAGTCTGTTGCCCTTTCACCAAATCACACCATCAGAGAAAACACACATGGGGAGAAGTTTAACAGCTGTCTGTCAACCTCCTTCTCACATTGCTCTTTCTCGCCCAGACCGAACCAATAGAATCAATCAAAGCAAAAAAGCTACAAAACCACAACCTTTAAGAGTCTACGAATTAGTCACACAAACTGAAACCATGCTAGCATAACAGTAAACCTTCAAACTGCCACCCACAGCCATATATTGGGTGAATCCTTCAAAGAGAGCTGTGAAAGAGAAAGTCACGAAAGGGAATCAGATTTCACTGGGTTTTACACAGCGGCTTTGTCCTGGTCCTGGGAGCCACATGGGACTGTAAATCCGCCATTACTTATAACTCTGAATTGGCTTATATTCAAAGACTGTAACAGTATATGAATCCCTCAAGACTGATAATGGACTAGAGTATGAACTCTCTAAGTCACTCTGAGACCATACACCTCATGATGCCATAGTGGAATGAAATCCTTCATCGTTAACTCTTACTATTAGGATTAAGCTAATTACTAAAATGTCCACTTAAAAGCTTTAACTTATTGTCAACTTTAACTTTTAGATCGCTTGAGGCTGCCTCTTTCAACATTGCATCTTTAGTACATGAATCCAGTAATTATCATCCCTTGTTTCACTAAGGAAGCAAGATGTACCTTTGAGAAACTTTCTGTGTGTTTCAAACACTAAAAAGGAGCACAGTTGGAGTCTCTGCAGAGAAACAGAATCATCTTTATATAAATAAGGTGTTATGAAACCCTTTCATTTGCATTTCTGTTTCTGTTTCCGTCAAGCAGTTCTCAGGTGGGTCGTGAGTTAGAGGCAACGAGAAGACTTTACCTCATCAACCTTGTGAGAAGGTCACAATAATAACAGAACGTTCCAAGAAGGCACCAGAAGAGGATTTATTCAATTCCATTCCTTCTCACATAATCATTGGAAGACCTCTATTTCAGTATTTGAAAACATTTTCATATTTTGGAATGGGTAAAGGGAGGGAGCGGGTAAGCTGTCATTGATACACATACAGCCCTGGATCTGAAGTCATCAACATCAATTTCTATTTCAGCAAGAGCCCAACAGACATGCTCCCTGCTCTGTCTTTCGTTCTCTCCCTCACTTCTCCCTCTCTCTCATACATATGTATCATATCACCATTTACTTCAAGGAATGCAAACAAAAATATTATTATGTAACTGAATAAATGTTTGACTTGATTATGGTGGGAAACTTAAAAGGACAGCATAGTAGAGCTAAACCCCAAGGGACCGGGGTAGTCTGTTTATGTAATAAGGCCCGAGGGGGTGTTGTATATGGCCAATATACCACAAGCACCCAAGAGGCCTTATTGCTATTATAAACTGGTCGTGCATAAGAACCGCCCTTCGTCGTGGTATATTGGCCATATGCCACACCCCCTTTTTCCGGTCACAACTTGCAGACTTGTTTACGTGTTGCTGTGTGTTTTGTGCGTTTTGTTGCCAACCTTACTTTGCTACCTGACAACTTTACGTTTTTTACTTGTTTTACTTTTTAATTACCGTTTATATTTTGGGTTTTTCACTCACTCAACTTTTTTTCATTCCGGACGCTTTATCTGGACGAGGTTCGTCAGGACCTCCAACAGCCGAAGCTAAGTAGTAACATTAACATGATGCCTTCTAATTGCAGTCGCTGTATTCATAATATACAGGAGAACGATCGCCTTACGGCGAAGATAGCTTTGCTGCAAGCCCAGCTTCAGACGCAATCGTTAGGCAAGGGTCATTTCAGTGTAGGAAAGGATGAAACAGCATCTGTGCCACCAGTAAGTACAGATAGTAACGTTAGTATAAATTCTCTCGCACGGTCCCCGCAGCCGGACAATTTACTCATGGTTTATCATTCAGCCGACAAACTTTCAACCGGTTTTCCCCATTAAGCAGCGAGTCGGAGTCAGAGGCCGAGCCTTCTCTTGTCTCTACTCCTCCTGTTACGGGGTCTCAGACGCCGAAGCTTCCCACCATTAGCTCTGACAAATTGAAAACCCTAGTCATTGGCGACTCCATTACCTGCAGTATTAGACTTAAAATGAATCATCCAGCGATCATACACTGTTTACCAGGGGATAGGGCTACCGACGTTAAGGCTAATCTGAAGATGGTGCTGGCTAAAGCTAAAACTGGCGAGTGTAGAGAGTATAGAGATATTGTTATCCACGTCGGCACCAACAATGTTAGGATGAAACAGTCAGAGTTCACCAAGTGCAACATAGCTTCAGCATGTAAATAAGCTAGAAAGATGTGTTGGCATCGAGTAATTGTCTCTGGCCCTCTCCCAGTTGGGGGGAGTGATGAGCTCTACAGCAGAGTCTCACAACTCAATCGCTGGTTGAAAACTATTTTCTGACCCTCCCAAAAGATAGAATTCGTAGATAATTGGCCCTCTTTCTGGGACTCACCCACAAACAGGACCAGGCCTGGCCTGCTGAGGAGTGACGGACTCTCATATTATCTACCAACATAGACAGGGCTCCAACTCCTCTAGCTCCACAATGAAATAGGGTGCAGGCCAGGCAGCAGGCTGTTAGCAAGCCTGCCAGCTTAGTGGAGTCTGCCACTAACACAGTCAGTGTAGTCAGCTCAGCTATCCCCATTGAGACCATATCTGTGCCTCGACCTGGGTTGGGCAAAACTAAACATGGCGGTGTTCGCCTTAGCAATCTCACTAGGATAAAGACCTCCTCCATTCCTGTCATTATTGAAAGAGATCCTGGTACCTCACATCTCAAAATAGGGCTACTTAATCTTAGATCCCTTACTTCAAAGGCAATTATAGTCAATGAACTAATCACTGATCATAATCTTGATGTGATTGGCCTGACTGAAACATGGCTTAAGCCTGATGAATTTACTGTGTTAAATGAGGCCTCACCTCCTGGTTACACTAGTGACCATATCCCCCGTGCATCCCGCAAAGGCGGAGGTGTTGTTAAAATTTACGATAGCAAATTTCAATTCGCAAAACAAAAAATGAAATTTTCGTCTTTTGAGCTTCTAGTCATGAAACCTATGCAGCCTACTCAATCACTTTTTATAGCTACTGTTTACAGACCTCCTGGGCCATATACAGTGTTCCTCACTGAGTTCCCTGAATTCCTATCAGACCTTGTAGTCATAGCAGATAATATTCACATTTTTGGTGACTTTAATATTCACATGGAAAAGGTCTAGGAGCATGAGGACAGATGTCTCTGGACCTACTCACTGTCACAGTCATACTCTGGACCTAGTTTTGTCCCATGGAATAAATGTTGTGGATCTTAATGTTTTTCCTCATAATCCTGGACTATTGGACCACCATTTTATTACGTTTGCAATTGCAACTAATAATCTGCTCAGACCCCAACCAAAGACCATCAAAAGTCGTGCTATAAATTCAGACAACACAAAGATTCCTTGATGCCCTTCCAGACTCCCTCTGCCTACCCAAGGACGTCAGAGGACAAAAATCAGTTATCCACCTAACTCAGGAACTCAATTTAACCTTGTGCAAAACCCTAGATGCAGTTGCACCCCTAAAAACTAAAAAAAAATCTCATAAGAAACTAGCTCCCTGGTATACAGAAAATACCCGAGCTCTGAAGCAAGCTTCCAGAAAATTGGAACGGAAATGGTGCCACACCAAACTCGAAGTCTTCCGACTAGCTTGGAAAGACAGTACCGTGCAGTATCGAAGAGCCTTTACTGCTGCTCGATCATCTTGCACAATACTGCCCCCTTTGGAGGAATTGCGTGCCCATAGTAAACAGAAAACAAATCTGTCCAAAATTGCTAATATATGCATAAAATAATTATTATTGAATAGAAAACACTCTAAAGCTTCTAAAACCGTTCGAATTATGTCTGTATGTAAAGCAGAACTCACAGGGCAGCCATTCTCCAAAACTATCTCTCTCATCAGGAAAGTTGGGCCAACTTTGACGTCATCGCCCCCACCCTTCCCAACGAGCTATGGATCTGGGATCAGTTTCTATGTCTTCGGCGAGATGTCTTCTTTCAATAGGGCGTTTCATTGTGAAAATCCCGCGGTCTCTCACCCTTTGGCAGGCAAAAACCTTGGGGTCACGAGAAAATACATGCACTCTCCTGCCTGCGTTGCGCTTGGAGTGTCCTTTGTTCCAACAATCAGGACACGATGCCAGTTTGTCTGTTCGAGTTGAGAATTGTTTTGCACGTTTAGAACATCCTAAAGCTTGAATCTGCACTTAGTTTGACCAGTTTAGTCGACATATAATATGTAATTTTGAAGTTTTGATGCGCAACCCCTCGAATTTTGGGTGCATTTCAGCTGGAATTTGTCGCGTTTGATAACACAAAGACACAGACTTGAAAACTAAACGCAGTTTTTGGTAAGTATGACTCCTTCCACTACTTCTGATCGAAGACCATCAAAGGTAAGGGAATATTTATGTTGTAATTTTGTGTTTCTGTTGACTCCAACATAGCGGAGAAATATTGCTTACGTCTGAGCGCCGTCTCAGATTATTGAATAGTGAGCGATTTCTGTAACGTGAAAAATAAATGTGACAAAGCGATTGCATTAAGAAGCAGTGTATCTTTCTAACTATATGTAGAACATGTATATTTAGTCAAAGTTTATGATGTGTATTGCTGTCATCTGGTGGAGTTATCATAATTTCTCCGGACATTTTAGTAGCATTTTTTGAACATGGCGTCAATGTAAACAGAGATTTATGGATATAAATTGCATATTATTGAAAAAAACATAAATGTACTGTGTAACATGTCCTATTACTGTCATCTGAAGAAGATTTTCAAAAGGTTAGTGAATTATTTTAATTTTAATCCTGCGTTTGTGATTGCATCTTTTGTTCGACAAAATGTCTATTTAAATTAGCTGTGTCTTTGGTGGTGGTTTGACATAAATATGTGCTATGTTTTCGCCGTAAAAAAGAGAGACACTCAAGTGTTTTAGAACTATATCTCTTGACACAATGATGAAAATAATCATGGCCTCTAAACCTTCAAGCTGCATACTGGACCCAATTCCAACTAAACTACTGAAAGAGCTGCTTCCTCTGCTTGGCCCTCCTATGTTGAACATAATAAATGGCTCTCTATCCACCGGATGTGTACCAAACTCACTAAAAGTGGCAGTAATAAAGCCTCTCTTGAAAAAAACAAACCTTGACCCAGAAAATATAAAAAACTAATCGGCCTATATCGAATCTTCCATTCCTCTAATTTCTTTTAGAAAAGGCTGTTGCGCAGCAACTCACTGCCTTCCTGAAGACAAACGATATACAAAAGGCTTCAGTCTGGTTTTAGACCCCATCATAGCACTGAGACTGCACTTGTGAAGGTGGTAAATGACCTTTCAATGGCATCAGACCGAGGCTCTGCATCTGTCCTCATGCTCCTCGACCTTAGTGCTGCTTTTGATACCATCGATCACCACATTCTTTTGGAGAGATTGGAAACCCGAATTGGTCTACATGGACAAGTTCTGGCCTGGTTTAGATCTTGTCTGTCGGAAAGATATCAGTTTGTCTCTGTGAATGGTTTGTCCTCTGACAAATCACCTGTAAATGTCGGTGTTCCTCAAGGTTCCTTTTTAGGACCAATATTGTTTTCACTATATATTTTACCTCTTGGGGATGTCATTCGAAAACATAATGTTAACTTTCACTGCTATGCGGATGATACACAGCTGTACATTTCAATGAAACATGGTGAAACCCCAAAATTGCCCTCGCTATAAGCATGTGTTTCAGACATAAGGAAGTGGATGGCTGCAAACTTTCTACTTTTAAACTCGGACAAAACAGAGATGCTTGTTCTAGGTCCCAAGAAACAATGAGATCGTCTGTTGAATCTGACAATTAATCTTAATGGTTGTACAGTCGTCTCAAATAAAACTGTGAAGGACCTCGGCGTTACTCTGGACCCTGATCTCTCTTTTGACGAACATATCAAGACTGTTTCAAGGACAGCTTATTTCCATCTACGTAACATTGCAAAAGACAGAAACTTTCAGTCCAAAAATAATGCAGAAAAATGTATCCATGCTTTTATTACTTCTAGGTTAGACTACTGCAATGCTCTACTTTCCGGCTACCCGGATAAAGCACTAAATAAACTTCAGTTAGTGCTAAATACGGCTGCTAGAATCCTGACTAGAACCAAAACATTTGATCATATTACTCCAGTACTTGCCTCCCTACACTGGCTTCCTGTCAAGGCAAGGGCTGATTTCAAGGTTTTATTGCTAACCTACAAAGCATTACATGGGCTTGCTGCTACCTATCACTCTGATTTGGTCCTGCCGTACATACCTACACGTACGTTATGGTCACAAGACGCAGGCCTCCTAATTGTCCCTAGAATTTCTTAGCAAACAGCTGGAGGCAGTGCTTTTTCCTATAGCGCTCCATTTTTATGGAATGGTCTGCCTACCCATGTGAGAGACGCAAACTCAGTCTCAACCTTTAAGTCTTTGCTGAAGACTCATCTCTTCAGTGGGTCATATGATTGAGTGTAGTCTGGCCCAGGAGTGTGAAGGTGAACGGAAAGGCTCTGGAGCAACGAACCACCCTTGCTGTCTCTGCCTGGCCGGTTCCCCTCTTTCCACTGGGATTCTCTGCCTCTAACCCTATTACAGGGGCTGAGTCACTGACTTACTGGTGCTCTTTCATACCTTCCCTAGGAGGGGTGCATCACTTGAGTGGGTTGAGTGACTGATGTGATCTTCCTGTCTGGGTTGGCGCCCCCCTTGGGTTGTGCCGTAGCGGAGATCTTTGTGGGCTATACTCGGCCTTGTCTCAGGATGGTAAGTTGGTGGTTGAAGATATCCCTCTAGTGGTGTGGGGGCTGTGCTTTGGCAAAGTGGGTGGGGTTATATCCTTCCTGTTTGACCCTGTCCGGGGGTATCATTGGATGGGGCCACAGTGTCTCCTGACCCCTCCTGTCTCAGCCTCCAGTATTTATGCTGCAGTAGTTTATGTGTCGGGGGGCTAGGGTCAGTTTGTTATATCTGGAGTACTTCTCCTGTCTTATCCGGTGTCCTGTGTGAATTTAAGTATACTCTCTCTAATTCTCTCTTTCTCTCTTTCTTTCTCTCTCTTGGAGAACCTGAGCCGTAGGACCATGCCTCAGGACTACCTGGCATGATGACTCCTGCTGTCCCCAGTCCACCTGGATGTGCTGCTGCTCCAGTTTCAACTATTCTGCCTCCGGCTATGGAATCCTGACCTGTTCACCTTGCTACCTGTCCCAGACCTATTATTCGACCATGCTAGTCATTTATGAACATTTGAACATCTTGGCCTTGTTCTGTTATAATCTCCACCCGGCACAGCCAGAAGAGGACTGGCCACCCCTCATAGCCTGGTTCCTCTCTAGGTTTCTTCCTCTGTTTTGGCCTTTCTAGGGGGGTTTTCCTAGCCAACGTGCTTCAACACCTGCATTGCTTGCTGTTTGGGGTTTTAGGCTGGGTTTCTGTACAGCCCTTTGAGATATCAGCTGATGTACGAAGGGCTATATAAATACATTTGATTTGGGCCTTATTGCTTAAATATACCACGGCTTTGAGCCAATCAGCATTCAGGGCTCGAAACACCCAGTTTATAAGTGGAGATCAATTCTTCCAGATAAATCCCTGGAAAAAGCCCGACATCATGTTCAGAACAAGCAGGACAAATAGATCAAACAAGACTTAATGTTTGGCATTTGTTTCTCCTAAAAGTGTTGTTATTTGGATTAGATTACGGCTGCTAGTAATTAGAAATTGCCAAGGGGATTACAACAGGGTCGAAGTAACATTAAATATAAACGTATTGAATTGATTCATTTGTAAGTATGGAAACGTTGACAAACAAAAGAAAGCCATGTATAAAATACACGCAAAAAGTTAACACCTACTCCTGCTACAGTCTCTTCAATTCTAACCCCATGGCTGTGAAGCCCATGACAAAGACCACCTAACCACATGATCCAGCCATAATCACCCTCTCTGTCCTCAGTCCATTACAACCACACCACAACAAACAAACACAATCTCACTGGGATGTACACTCTAGACACACATGGCCACTTCTGGCTGTCACATGCAGCTGTAAAGTCAGAGCAAGGCCAGAGCCAGGCCTGTACGGAGACAGGAGAGACAATGTTAAGGCCCCCAGACAGACATGATCAAGACTAACACCAGATTCAAACTCCCTCCCTGGTGTTCAATAAGACTGAGCCTGACCCAGATCAGCACACTGTCTGGCCATGTTGAGTCTGAGTTCAACACGGCCCCTTACAAACAGAACAATTCTGAACCTTTGACTGTCAGTGTCAGCACACAGAAAAGCTATTGAGAAGTGGCATCTGAGTCAACAAACGTCCAAACACAAAACAGAACAGACTTAGAGATGAGATTGGTATAACACAGTCAGGCACATAGTAAACTAAAGCTCTGTGTATTTATTGGGCCTAAAGCAAAGCAGCCGTGAAAAGCAGTGGTTACATTAAACAGCATAAACACTTACTGTTATGTAACTACGTCTTTAGCAGCTTTCTGGCAAATGTCAAAGCAAAGTGTATTACACGTGACGTGTTGTTTTGAAAGTCTCTGAAAAAGTTTTCTATTGACAAAGTTTGGTTACTAGCTACCTTTTGAATTTGGATCAGGCGACTCGGTTAGCCTCAGTTGCTGGGACTGCTATATCTGTCCAGGGAGAAGATAATCAAAAGTGTGAAGAGCTAGCAGCGTTTTCTTGACAGCTTGAACCCACCTCTACCTAAAATGCACACACGTAACATAAAGACAATCCCGCACAAAACAAGGGCGGGTCTACCTACTAAATATAGGGAAGCTCATTAAACCAAACAACAGAAACACAGGTGAAACTAATAAGACAAAACAAACAGACAAACGAAAAAGGGATCGGTGGCGGCTAGTAGGATGGTGACGACGACGTGACAGATATATTTGTCTTTTATTTTGACAAATGTTAGAATTTTCTTCCACTTTGACATTACAGAGTAGTTTCTGCAGATCGTGACAAAAAAAATATGATTAAATACATTTCAATACCACTTTTGTAACACAACAAAATGTGGAAAAAGTCAGAGTGAGAATATATATGTGTTCAGAGCAGTGGAGTCTCAAATAGTTAATCAAATAATTGATTAAAACACACTGTTTCGCAATGAAGGTCTACAGTAGCCTCAACAGCACTCTGTAGGGTAGCACCATGGTGTAGCCAGAAAACAGATAGTTTCTGTCCTCCTCTGGGTACATTGACTTCAATACAAAACCTCGAAGGCTCATGGTTCTCACCCCTTTCCATAGACGTACACAGTAATTATGACAACTTCCGGAGGACGTCCCATAACCTATCAGAGCTCTTTTAGCATGAACTGACATGTTATCCACCCAAACAAAGAATGAATCTAGTACTGAAAGCATAAGCTACAGCTAGCTAGCACTGCAGTGCATAAAATGTAGTAAGCAGTTGACTCAAAGAGAGAGAGAGACATTATTTGAACAGTTTTGAATAAATTCATTTCTTCAAAAATTAAGGAGTGCTTGATAATGTGTGTGATAACAGAGAGGTCTATTTTATGGGTGTGCATAGAAATAGTGTTGGAACTGTGATATCCACTTGCATTGATAATATCTTCAGTAATGTTGCAGGGCTTTGCTCCAAAGCAATCAATTTCTATTGGCTGTAGTGACCAAAACATTGTGGCAATAACAAGGAAAGCCAAAGTGCCAAAGGTTGGGGCTAAAGTAAAAGATAAGAGATGACACCATTTTTTGGAAGATGTAAAAAATGTATGTTAGTCTGATGTGTATGAATCTAACTGTTAAGAAACTAACTGTGAGAACTGTTAGAGCCCCATGGATTTGATGATGAATTTTTAAATTCTATGGTTCAAAGAAAAGACGCAAAATAGGTGGCAAACAAGTTTTAATCCCATGTTTCATGTACTGAAATCAAAGATTTGAGAAATGTTCCATAAGCACAAAAAGCTTATTTCTCTAAAATTGTGCACAAATTTGTTTACATCCCTGTTAGTGAGCATTTCTCCTTTGCCAAGATAATCCATACACCTATCAGGTGTGGCATATCAGGAAACTGATTAAACGGCATGATCATTGATCACATGATCAAGTGCACCTTGTGCAGGGGATGATACAAGGCCACTGAAATGTGCAGTTTTGTCACACAACACAATTTCACAGTTGTCTCAAGTTTTGAGGGAGCGTGCAATTGGCATGCTGACTGCAGGAATGTCCACCAGAGCTGTTGCCAGATCATTTAATGTTAACTTCCCGACCATAAGCTGCCTCCAACGTTGTCGTCGAGAATTTGGCAGTACGCCTCATAACCGCAGACCACGTGTAACCTCGCCAGCCCAGGACCTCCAAATCACAGGACCACCCGGACAGCTGATGAAACTGTGGGTTTGTACAACCAAATCATTTCTGCACAAACTGTCAGAAGAAGCTCCTCTGTATGCTCTTCGTCCTCACCAGAATCTTGACCTGACTGCAGTTCGGCGTCATAACCGACTTCAGTGGGCAAATGCTTACCTTCGATGGCCACTGGCTAGCTGGAGAAGTGTACTCTTCATTGATGAATTTCAACTGTACCGGGCAGATGGCAGACAGTATGTATGGCGCTGTGTGGGCGAGCGGTTTGCTGATGTGAACATTGTGAACAGCATGCCCCATGTGGTGGTGGGGTTATGGTACTGTCAGGCATAAGTTACAGACAATGAACACAATTGCATTTTACCTATGGAAATTTGGTTGCACAGAGATACCGTGACGATCCCTAGATAATACACGGCCCCATATCGCAAGAATCTGTACACAATTCCTAGAAGCTGGCCTGCATACTCTGACCTGACTACTCACCAGACATGTCACCCATTTAGCAGGCTTGGGATGCTCTGGATCGATGTGTACGACAGCATGTTCCAGTTCCAGCCAATATCCAGCAACTTCGCACAGCCATTGAAGAGGAGTGGGACAACATTCCACAGGCCACAATCAACAGCATGATCAACTCTATGCGAATGAGATCTGTTGTGCTGCATGAGGCAAAAGGTGGTCACCCCAGATACTGACTGGTCTTGTGATACATGCCCCTAGATTTTTTTAAGGTGTCTGTGACCAACAGATGCACATCAGTTCCCAGTCATGTGAAATCCAGAGATTAGGGCCTAAATACTTTTTTCAATACACTGATTTCAATTGTCTGATTACTGTAACTCAGTAAATTGTTATGTTGCATTTCTATTTTTGTTCAGTGTATATTACCAAACAAAGAGAAATGACATATAACACAATGGAAAAAAACTTTGGAGTGCCTTATATTATATAATGGGCAGAAAACCAATTAATCTCCATCGTTTATAGAGTTGATGGATGATTTATTGATCAAATTTCGAATCAAATTTATTTATATAGCCCTTCGTACATCAGCTGATATCTCAAAGTGCTGTACAGAAACCCAGCCTAAAACCCCAAACAGCAAGCAATGCAGGTGTAGAAGCACGGTGGCTAGGAAAAACTCAGTAGAAAGGCCAAAACCTAGGAAGAAACCTAGAGAGGAACCAGGCTATGTGGGGTGGCCAGTCCTCTTCTGGCTGTGCCGGGTGGAGATTATAACAGAACATGGCCAAGATGTTCAAATGTTCATAAATGACCAGCATGGTCGAATAATAATAAGGCAGAACAGTTGAAACTGGAGCAGCAGCAGGGCCAGGTGGACTGGGGACAGCAAGGAGTCATCATGTCAGGTAGTCCTGAGGCATGGTCCTAGGGCTCAGGTCCTTCGAGAGAGAGAAAAAAAGAGAGAAAGAGAGAATTAGAGAGAGCACACTTAAATTCACACAGGACACCGAATAGGACAGGAGAAGTACTCCAGATATAACAAACTGACCCTAGCCCCCCGACACATAAACTACTGCAGCATAAATACTGGAGGCTGAAACAGGAGGGGTCAGGAGACACAGTGGCCCCATCCGAGGACACCCCCTGACAGGGCCAAACAGGAAGGATATAACCCCACCCACTTTGCCAAAGCACAGCCCCCACACCACTAGAGGAATATCTTCAACCACCAACTTACCATCCTGAGACAAGGCTGAGTATAGCCCACAAAGATTTCCGCCATGGCACAACCCAAGGGGGGTGCCAACCCAGACAGGATGATCACATCAGTGACTCAACCCACTCAGGTGACGCACCCCTCCCAGGGACGGTATGAGAGGCCCCAGTAAGCCAGCGACTCAGCCCCTGTAATAGGGTTAGAGGCAGAGAATCCCAGTGGAAAGAGGGGAACCGGCCAGGCAGAGACAGCAAGGGCGGTTCGTTGCTCCAGAGCCTTTCCGTTCACCTTCCCACTCCTGGGCCAGACTACACTCAATCATATGACCCACTGAAGAGATGAGTCTTCAGCAAAGACTTAAAGGTTGAGACCGAGTTTGCATCTCTGACATGGGTAGGCAGACCATTCCATAAAAATGGTGCTCTATAGGAGAAAGCCCTGCCTCCAGCTGTTTGCTTAGAAATTCTAGGGACAATTAGGAGGCCTGTGTCTTGTGACCGTAGCATACGTGTAGGTATGTACGGCAGGACCAAATCAGAGAGATAGGTAGGAGCAAGCCCATGTAATGCTTTGTAGGTTAGCAGTAAAACCTTGAAATCAGCCCTTGCTTTGACAGGAAGCCAGTGTAGGGAGGCTAGCACTGGAGTAATATGATCAAATTTTTTGGTTCTAGTCAGGATTCTAGCAGCCGTATTTAGCACTAACTGAAGTTTATTTAGTGCTTTATCCAGGTAGCCGGAAAGTAGAGCATTGCAGTAGTCTAACCTAGAAGTGACAAAAGCATGGATTAATTTTTCTGCATCATTTTTGGACAGAAAGTTTCTGATTTTTGCAATGTTATGCAGATGGAAAAAAAGCTGTCCTTGAAATGGTCTTGATATGTTCCTCAAAAGAGAGATCAGGGTCCAGAGTAACGCCGAGGTCCTTCACAGTTTTATTTGAGACGACTGTACAACCGTTAAGATTAATTGTCAGATTCAACAGAAGATCTCTTTGTTTCTTGGGACCTAGAACAAGCATCTCTGTTTTGTCCGAGTTTAAAAGTGGAAAGTTTGCAGCCATCCACTTCCTTATGTCTGAAACACATGCTTCTAGCGAGGGTAATTTTGGGGCTTCACCATGTTTCATTGAAATGTACAAATCAAATCAAATCACATCCAATCAAATTGTATTTGTCACATACACATGGTTAGCAGATGTTAATGCGAGTGTAGCGAAATGCTTGTGCTTCTAGTTCCGACAATGTAGTAATAACCAACAAGTAATCTAACTAACAATTCCAAAACTACTGTCTTATACACACAAGTGTAAGGGGATGAAGAATATGTACATAAAGATATATGAATGAATGGTGGTACAGAGCGGCATAGGCAAGATACAGTAGATGGTATCGAGTACAGTATATACATATGAGATGAGTATGTAAACAAAGTGGCATAGTTAAAGTGGCTAGTGATACATGTATTACATAAAGATGCAGTAGATGATATAGAGTACAGTATATACGTATACATATGAGATGAATAAGGTAGGGTATGTAAACATTATATTACGTAGCATTGTTTAAAGTGGCTAGTGATATATTTTACAGCTGTGTGTCATCCGCATAGCAGTGAAAGTTAACATTATGTTTTCGAATGACATCCCCAAGAGGTAAGATATATAGTGAAAACAATAGTGGTCCTAAAACGGAACCTTGAGGAACACCGAAATGTACAGTTGATTTGTCAGTGGACAAACCATCCACAGAGACAAACTGATATCTTTCTGACAGATAAGATCTAAACCAGATCAGAACTTGTCCGTGTAGACCAATTTGGGTTTCCAATCTCTCCAAAAGAATGTGGTGATCGATGGTATCAAAAGCAGCACTAAAAGCAGAGCCTCGGTCTGATGCCATTAAAAGGTCATTTACCACCTTCACAAGTGCAGTCTCAGTGCTATGATGGGGTCTAAAACCAGACTGAAGCATTTCGTATACATTGTTTGTCTTCAGGAAGGCAGTGAGTTGCTGCACAACAGCCTTTTCTAACATTTTTGAGAGGAATGGAAGATTTGATATAGGCCGATAGTTTTTTAAATATTTTCTGGGTTAAGGTTTGGCTTTTTCAAGAGAGGCTTTATTACTGCCACTTTTAGTGAGTTTGGTACACATCCGGTGGATAGAGAGCAGTTTATTATGTTCAACATAGGAGGGCCAAGCACAGGAAGCAGCTCTTTCAGTAGTTTAGTTGGAATAGGGTCCAGTATGCAGCTTGAAGGTTTAGAGGCCATGATTATTTTCATCATTGTGTCAAGAGATATAGTACTAAAACACTTGAGCATCTCTCTTGATCCTAGGTCCTGGCAGAGTTGTGCAGACTCAGGACAACTGAGCTTTGAAGGAATACGCAGATTTAAAGAGGAGTCCGTAATTTTCTTTCTAATAATCATTATCTTTTCCTCAAAGAAGTTCATGAATTTATCACTGCTAAAGTGAAAGCCATCCTCTCTTGGGGAATGCTGCTTTTTAGTTAGCTTTGCGACAGTATCAAAAAGGAATTTCGGATTGTTCTTATTTTCCTCAATTAAGTTAGAAAAATAGGATGATCGAGCAGCAGTAAGGGCTCTTCGGTACTGCACGGTACTGTCTTTCCAAGCTAGTCGGAAGACTTCCAGTTTGGTGTGGCGCCATTACACAATCTTTCGACATTGCCAATCATTTCAATGACTATTTAACTAGTAAAGTGGAAAAATTCAGAAGTAAAAGGATAATATTGAACAGTGAACCATCATATTTATGTGTCAAATGTCTAATAATGAAAGAGAATGATTGCTGTTTTGAAGTTTGGTCAGGTTAGTGTCGGAGAGGGGGAAAAACTATTGTTATCCATCAGTAATGATAAGCCACCAGGTATAGACAACCTTGATGGGTCGCTATTGAGAATCATAGCAGGGTGTATTGCCAGCCTTATTTCCTATATCTTAAACCAAAGCCTAAAAGGCGTGGACGGAAGCTAAAGCCATTCCACTGGCTAAAAATAGCAAAGCACCCTTTGCTGCTTCTAACAGCCACACAATCAGTTTGCTGCCTGTTCTTAGTAAACTGATGGAGAGGATTGTGTTTGACCAAATACAGTGATATTTTTAAAAAGAACAAGTTAACTCCTGACTTTCAATATGTATATAGAGAAGGACACTCAACATGTACTACACTGACTTAGCTGACTGATGATTGGTTAAAATAAATTGTTAGATATCAGGGCTGTCTTTGTTGTTATTGATAATACATTATTATTGGAATGGATGATTAATAATAAACTGGTCTTAAATACATATAAAACTAATAGCATTGTATTTGGTTCAAAACATTCTCTAAGACCTAAACCTCTACTTGAGTTGTACATAAAGTGTGTGATCATTGAGCAAGTTGGAGGAAGCTAAACTCCTAGGTATAACATTGGATGGTCAATCATCATGGACAAGTCATATTGATCAAATTTAGGTGAGGCTGAGGAAGGGTATGTCTGTTATAAAAATATGTTCTCTGTTATTGATACAAAAATACATTGTTATAGTTGTTCAGGCACTGGTCGTATCCCATATTGATTACTGTCCAGTAATATGTTCAAGTGCAGCAAAGAAAGACCTGGCAAAGCTGCAGCTGCCTCAAAACAGAGCTGCACATCTTGCCCTTAACTGGACATACAGAACTAACATCAACAACATGCATACCAGTCTTTCCTGGTTGAGGGTGATTAACTGAGAGATTAACTGTATCTCTTCTAGTTTTTATGAGAAATATTACTGTGATGAAAATTTCAGATTGTCTACATAATCAAATAACATACAGCTCAGACACCCATACATACCCCACAATACATGTCACCAGGGGTCTCTTCACAGTCCCCAAGTCCAAAACAAATTCAGGCACAAATTTATACAGCGCATGGAACTCCCGTCAATCTCCAATTATTCAAGCAAACAGCAAAATGACCTTTAAAAACGGATTAAAAACAACTAATGGAATGCAGGGCACACACACACACACAAACACATGCACACAGACACACCAACACACAAAAATATTTTGTTGCATTGTTTGTATGATTTCTTTAGTTGCATTGTTTGTATATCATTGTATTTAAATGTTTTGTGACCTTCCTTGTCTATCAGTATATTAGTGTTTTGTTACTTGTCATGTTTTGTGTTTTTTTGTGGATCCAAGGAAGAGTAGCTGCTGCTTATGCAAAAGCTATTAGGGATCCAAATAAATAAATAAATACACTAAGTACTGCATTACCATGTTAACATGTACAGTAGATTATTAACTAAGTATTGCATTACCATGTTAACATGTAAATTATTAACTAAGTACTGCATTACCATGTTAACATGTAAATTATTAACTAAGTACTGCATTACAATGTTAACATGTAAATTATTAACCTCTTGAGTGTAGGGGGCAGTATTTTGATGTTTGGATGAAAAACATACCCAAATGAAACTGCCTATTTCTCAGGCCCAGAATCTAGAATATGCATATAATTGTCAGATTAGGATAGAAAACACTCTAAAGTTTCCAAAACTGTCAACATATCGTCTGTGAGTGTAACAGAACTGATATTGCAGGCGAAAACCTGAGGAAAATCCAACCAGGAAGTGCTACTTTTCCTGAAACCTCTCTGTTCCATTGCATGCCTTCCCTCCATGTAAAGGGATATCAACCAGATTCCTTTCTCTATGGCTTCCACGTGGTATGAACAGTCTTTAGACATAGTTTCAGGCTTTTATTCAGAAAAATGAGCGAGAAAGATCACATCGCGTCATTGGATGGCTGCATGCCAGCAGAGTTTTGCATGCGTGAGCAGCTTGGAGCAGACATTTTCTCTTTCACTCCTATTGAAAAAGCTACGGTCCGGTTGAAATATTATCGATTATTTATTGTAATAACAACCTGAGGATTTATTATAAAAAACGTTTGACATGTTTCTACGAACTTTACGGATACTATTTGGAATTTTAATCTGCCCCGCAGTGGCCGCTCGAGCCTGTGGATTTCTGAACGTAACGTGCCAACCAAATGGAGTTTTTTGGATTTAAAAAGAACCCCATGGAACAAAAGGAACATTTATCGTGTAACTGGGAGTCTCGTGAGTGCAAACATCCGAAGATCATCATTTATTGCTTTTCTGACTTTCGTGACCAATCTACTTTGCTGCTAGCTGTTTGTAATGTTTTGTCTGCTGAGAGAGATGTCCTAACATAAACGCTTGGATCGCTTTCGCGGAAAAGCTTTTTTGAAATCTGACACACCAGGTGGATTAACAACAAGCTAAGCTGTGTTTTGCTATATTGCACTTGTGATTTCATGAAAATTTAATATTCTTTGTAATTTAATTTGAATTTGGCGCTCTGCAATTCAGCGGATGTTGACGAAAATGATCCCGCTAACGGGATGGGTGCGCCAAGAAGTTTAACTAAGTACTGCATTACCATGATAACATGTACATTATTAACTAAGTACTGCATTACCATGTTAACATGTAGATTATTAATTAACTAAGTACTGCATTACCATGATAACATGTAGATTATTAATTAACTAAGTACTGCATTACCATGATAACATTTGAGGGGATTAGTGATATCATATTTTTGGCAGCATAATTTCAGAGGAAATATCTAATACGAGTGATGAGTGAGATTTGTGCTGATAAGTGAGCGAGTGGGCTGAGAGAGCACTGAGTGTGTGTGTGTGTGTCTCTGAAAACAGCAGGTTAAATCCACTTCACCAGTGGTTGTGGATGACTCATTAGGAACATCACAAGACTCAGCTCCTCTTATAAGACCAGTGAAGCAGCCCATCATTCCTAATGCACACACACACACACGCACACATTAAATTGAATAAACATTGTGGACTAAACGTTAAAAACCTGTTGCTGCATGATTATTTTGCAGTGACAATTTCTGTCAAATTAAGATCCTACATCAGTACACCTAAACATATATGTTCACAGCCATATCCTATGCCCTAAGTGTGTTTCCAAACCATTCTAACCTTTGTAGTACACCTGCCATTGTAGAGCCATTCCGTTCGCATTTCTCATGAACATCTGTCAGGAAATGTAGCCTGGCGTAGAGACTATTATAGTGGCTGTCATAGTGGCTACCATAGTGGATGTCATAGAGGTTATTATAGTGGCCATCATAGAGGCTATCAGAGAGGCTACCAGAGAGACAATCAGAGAGGATTTCAGAGAGACAATCAGAGAGGCTACCAGAGAGGCTATCAGAGAGGCTACCAGAGAAGCTACCAGAGAGGCTATCAGAGAGACTATCAGAGAGGCAATCCGAGAGGCTACCAGAGAGGCTATCAGAGAGGCAATCCGAGAGGCTACCAGAGAAGCTATCAGAGAGGCTACCAGAGAGGCTATCAGAGAGGCAATCCGAGAGGCTACCAGAGAGGCTATCAGAGAGACAATCAGAGAGGCTACCAGAGAGGCTATCAGAGAGGTTACCAGAGAGGCTACCAGAGAGGCTATCAGAGAGGCTATCAGAGAGGCTACCAGAGAGGCTACCAGAGAGGCTATCAGAGATGCTATCAGAGAGGCTACCAGATAGGCTATCAGAGAGGCTACCAGAGAGGCTATCAGAGAGGCTACCACGGTGGCTACCACAGTGGCTACCACAGTGGCTATAATTTTGACATTATAGAATCTATCCTAGTGGATATCATAGAGGGTATGATAATGGCTATCACTGCGGCTATGATAATGGCTATCATAGTGGTAATCAAAGTGGCTCTAAAACCAGTACAACAATACTCTAAATGGTATGACACTGCTACACCTTTCAACAAGCATTTGTTGAATACATTTCTTCATAAAAATAAGGTTGAAAGAAAGTCTATTTTTGTTTCATTCTCTGAACATTTCCTTCAGTTTGTTGATATGTTCACAGGAGGCACTATTCTGTAGAGCTTCTCTTCCTGACTGTCTGTGTCAGACTGGTTACATGTCTCCAATAATTAATCACTGCCAATCACACTCTGGCCCCTGGCAAGGCTATTCATCACGGCTCAGGAACCCACCCTGGACCCCCTCTGTCCCAGACACGTTGCTGTGCCCCTGCCAGTGACTCCCTCCCCTCCCGCCAGGCAGGTTGATGGGCTGGTTGTGCTGTGCCCCTGTGGTTAACCCAATGACAGGCCCCGCTGAGCCCTGCACCTGCACCCGCCGGAAAACCATGCTCAGAGACAGAAAGCTCAATCACCCAGAAAACCCTGCTCAGAGACAGAGAGCTCAATCAACACCCAGGCAGACACAAAGTTATTTTTGTTTTTTCTCTCCACCTTCCATTTGTTAAGTTACAGTATTGTCAGTCTTGTCCCAGTCTTCCAGAAACATACCAAGCCAGGGGCCTGCCACAGATGGAGCTAAACACACCCCTACCCCCTACCCCTAGCAACCCCCTAACCCCCCAGAACCCCATCCATCATCTACTAAACTCACAATGCCATGGACACCATGCCCTCACACTCATTAGGGAAATTAGAATTTTAATTGTAAATCATGTAAATGTCCATTCTGGCTGATGATGCATGTATCACAAAGATAGTCTAGACCAAACTAATTCTCAGTCTCCATGTAAATCACACTTCTGTAAGAACAGTTAGTATTCAACGCTTTCCTGAATTAATGAATAATAATTATGTTTTTAACCAAAGCTCATTTTCCATTTGACTTCACTAGATAGACTGTTCTATTCATGTAGACATCCCATCTAGACACACACTTGCACATGCATGCACGCACGCACACACACACACACACACACACACACACACACACACACACACACACACACACACACACACACACACACACACACACACACACACACACACACACACACACACACACACACACACACACACACACACACCTCTAACTCAATCATCAGGTTTGCAGATGACACTACAGTGGTGGGCTTGATTACCAACAACGACGAGACGGCCTACAGGGAGGAGGTGAGGGCCCTCAGAGTGTAGTGTCAGGAAAATAACCTCACACTCAATGTCAACAAAACAAAGGAGGAGATTGTGGACTTCAGGAAATGGCAGAGGGAGCAGCCCCCTATCCACATCGACGGGACAGTAGTGGAGAAGGTGGAAAGTTTTAAGTTCCTCTGCGTACACATCACAGAGAAACTGAAATGGTCCACCCACAGAGACAGCATGGTGAAGAAGGCGCAGCAGCATCTCTTCAACCTCAGGAGGCTGAAGAAATTCGGCTTGTCACCAAAAACACTCAAACTTTTACAGATGCATAATCGAGAGCATCCTGTCGGTCTGTATCACCGCCTGGTATGGCAACTGCTCCGCCCACAACTGTAAGGCTCTCCAGAGGGTAGTGATGTCTGCACAACACATCACCGGGGGCAAACTACCTGTCCTCCAGGACACCTAGACCACCCCATATCACAGGAAGGCCAAAAATATCATCAAGGACAACAACCACCCAAGCCACTGCCTGTTTACCCCTACTGTCATCCAGAAGGCGATGTCAGGTGCATCAAAGCTGGGACCGAGACACTAAAAAACAGTTTCTATTTCAAGGCCATGAGACTGTTAAACAGCCACCACTAACATTGAGTGGCTGCTGCCAACATACTGACTCATATCTAGCCACTTTAATAATTAAAAAATTGATGTAATAAATGTATACTAGCCACTTTAAACAATGCCACTTTATATACTGTTTGCATACCCTACATTACTCATCTCATATGTACAGTGGGGAGAACAAGTATTTGATAACCTGCAAAATCGGCAGTGTTTCTTACTTACAAAGCATGTAGAGGTCTGTAATGTTTATCATAGGTACACTTCAACTGTGAGAGACGGAATCTAAAACAAAAATCCAGAAAATCACATTGTATGATTTTTAAGTAATTAATTTGCATTTTATTGCATGACATAAGTATTTGATACATCAGAAAAGCAGAACTTAATATTTGGTACAGAAACTTTGTTTGCAATTACAGAGATCATATGTTTCCTGTAGTTCTTAACCAGGTTTGCACACACTGCAGCAGGGATTTTGGCCCACTCCTCCATACAGACCTTCTCCAGATCCTTCAGGTATCGGGGCTGTCGCTGGGCAATACGGACTTTCAGCTCCCTCCAAAGATTTTCTATTGGGTTCAGGTCTGGAGACTGGCTAGGCCACTCCAGGACCTTGAGATGCTTCTTACGGAGCCACTCCTTAGTTGCCCTGGCTGTGTGTTTCAATGTTCTTACTGAGGGAAGGAGGTTGTTGGCCAAGATCTCGCGATACATGGCCCCATCCATCCTCACCTCAATACGGTGCAGTCTTCCTGTCCCCTTTGCAGAAAAGCATCCCCAAAGAATGATGTTTCCACCTCCATGATTCACAGTTGAGATGGTGTTCTTGGGGGTTGTACTCATCCTTCTTCTTCCTCCAAACACGGCGAGTGGAGTTTAGACCAAAAAGCTCTATTTTTGTCTCATCAGACCACATGACCTTCTCCCATTCCTCCTCTGGATCGTCCAGATGGTCATTGGCAAACTTCAGATGGGCCTGGACATGCGCTGGCTTGAGCAGAGGGACCTTGCATGTGCTGCAGGATTTTAATCCATGACGGCGTAGTGTGTTGCTAATGGTTTTCTTTGAGACTGTGGTCCCAGCTCTCTTCAGGTCATTGACCAGGTCCTGCCGTGTAGTTCTGGGCTGATCACTCACCTTCCTCATGATCATTGATGCCCCACGAGGTGAGATCTTGCATGGAGCCCCAGACCGAGGGTGATTGACCGTCATCTTGAACTTCTTCCATTTTCTAATAATTGCGCCAACAGTTATTGCCTTCTCACCAAGCTGCTTGCCTATTGTCCTGGAGCCTATCCCAGCCTTGTGCAGGTCTACAATTTTATCCTTGATGTCCTTACACAGCTCTCTGGTCTTGGCCATTGTTGAGAGGTTGGAGTCTGTTTGATTGAGTGTGTGGACAGGTGTCTTTTATACAGGTAACGAGTTCAAACAGTTAATACAGGTAATGAGTGGAGAACAGGAGGGCTTCTTAAATAAAAACGAGCAGGTCTGTGAGAGCCGGAATTGTTACTGGTTGGCAGGTGATCAAATACTTATGTCACGCAATAAAATGCAAATGAATTACTTAAAAATGTGATTTTTTGGATTTTTGTTTTTAGATTCCGTCTCTCACAGTTGAAGTGTACCTATGATAAACATTACAGACCTCTACATGCTTTGTAAGTAGGAAAACATGCTAAATCGGCTGTGTATCAAATACTTGTTCTCCCCGCTGTATATACTGTACTCTATACCATCTATTGCATCTTGCCTATGCCGTTCGGCCATCACTCATTCATATATCTTTATGTACATATTCTTATTAATTCCTTTACACTTGTGTGTATAAGGTAGTTGTTGTGAAATTGTTAGATTACATGTTAGATATTACTGAATGGTCGGAACTAGAAGATCAAGCATTTCGCTACACTCGCATTAACATCTGCTAACCATGTGTATGTGACAAATAAAAATGGATTTGATTTGAAAACCAAAAAAACACGCACTCACACACACACACCAACTAGCTTCAAACACTCACCACATAATTGTAATTCATTCTCTGTGCTTGAGAAGACACAGATTTGCTCTAAACAGTGGGATCTTGTCACGTTCTGACCTTAGTTCCTTTATTATGTCTTTGTGTTAGTTTGGTCAGGGCGTGAGTTGGGGTGGGTAGTCTATGTTCTTTTTTTCTATGTTGTATTTCTGTTTTTGGCCTGGTATGGTTCTCAATCAGAGGTAGCTGTCGATCGTTGTCTCTGATTGAGAATCATACTTAGGTAGCCTGTTTTCCCCATGTTGGTTGTGGGTGATTATTTTCCGTCAGTGTTTGCGCCATGTCGGTTTCCATTTATTATTTTATTCTTTTGTTTTCTGTGTTCAGTTATATTGAATTAAAAATATATTATGGACACTTACCACGCTGCGCTTTGGTCTGATCCTTCCTACTCCTCCTCAGAAGAGGTGGTCAAAAACCGTTACAGATCTACACTGACAGTTTTCTTTCCTATCCCTTTGGCACATTTTTTTATGTAAGTGGTATATTTTAAAAACTCTAAGTACAAAACTCAAAACTGACAAAATGATAATGCCCCCTATCTTATGTTCAGAACATTTGATTGCACATTCATTCTGGTTTCACACATCTTTCACTGATGAGTCACTCATGGAAAAATCTAAATTCACCATAAGCACATTTTGTTTAGTCAACAATGCATTAGATAATTATTGACTCACCATTTAATCCAATAGCAAAAAATACAAGAAACACATTCCAAAACGGTTCTTTTTGAAGTGCTGAATAGAAAGAATAGTAGATGGTAAATATAATTTTCCATTCAATGTTGGACTATAACTTGACATGCACCATTTTATTTATAAGTTGGATCCAACGGCAGGTTGTGAGCATTTTGAGAAATATGTCAGTCTTACAGTTCATTATCCTTATAGAGTACATACTTTGGACAAATTGTCACGTCTCATAGTGTTGTGTATGCCATTTCTGCCTCATGCAACATTGTACAAGATCACCTTTTCTAAGTGACTTGTCAACCGATACAGTATTGCCTGTCTCTCTGGTTGGAATTCATCAGCTTACAGTGTATCAATGACATTTTTGGGGTCAGGTTTATGGCCAAGTGACGTCAGGTGGGTTCCTGTCTCCTTGGGTTCGATATCCCTCTCAGCGTTGGCTGCATCTGCTGGCCAAGAGAGAGGTTGTCCCGGAAGGGTCAGAGCCAAATTACACACACCTGAATATAATTAGACTTGGAGGTTGGGTGGTGGCTGTTTTACCTGGCTTTGGCCAGATCTGTTTTGGGTCTCTGGAGCAGCAAGAGCTGACATGCTGAGCGCTCCAACGCTGAGATGAATATTGAATCCAATGGGACAGGAACCCACTGGATGTCACTTTGCCATAGACTTGACCCCAGTAAGGACAGCCTGTTGGAATTCTGTTTTCTTTTGTTTGATATGCCAGTAAACAGCTAAGCAGAAGTCAACAAATGAGAGCGCCTGGGGAATGGGAGTGGTGTTGGGGGCTGCAGGGCCTTGGTTAACCTTTACATCACCAGAGGAACAGGAGTAGGAGAAGAGGAGGAGTAGGAGAAGGGTACAGCTACAGGCTATAAGAACTGGTCGTCTAGTGCGTTCGGAACAGAGAGTAAAAGGAGCAGATTTCTGGGCGCGGAAGAATAGATTCAACACATAATGTATAGACAAGAGTATGGGAGTACAGTGGAGGTAAACCTAGGCATTCAATGACGATGAGAGAGGTTTTGTCTTTAGAGGCACCAGTTAAGTCAGGTGAGGACACTGCATGTGTGGGGGGTGGAACAAAAGGGCTATCTAAGGCATATTGGGCAGGGCTGGGGGCTCTACAGTGAAACATGGCAATAATCACTAACCAAAACAGCAATAGACAAGGCATGTTTACATTAGGGAGAGGCATGTGTAGCCGAGTGTATAACGTCATGCATCTGGGCCCTAACTGACTGGGTGGGGACAAAGGTCCATTCCTGGAATTTCGAGGCCACTTGCACCACTTGCAATCTTTACCTTGGTGATCTGATAGGTAGGCCCGCTTCTCCAGCCAGAAAGGGTCCAAGCAGCCCAGCCCAGCCCAGGTCCTCTCAGGCCAACCCTCCCATGTTGCGGTTCTCGCAAAGCTTAAGAGGTAGGCCTCCATGTCATGCGCCTCTGTCATTTTCAACGGGAACCATCCCGGGTTGGGTCCACTAGCTGGGGTTACCTGTGGTGCACCAGCGGGGAGGGTCTGTTGGTGGGCCAGTAACCTAACATTTTGATTCCTTTGCACTGTAATGAACTCCCTATGCATGTCGTGCTGGGCCTGGCTGCCATGAGCCAGCTGCTTGATGAGCTTCTCCATGATCTGGTATTCCTTCACAGTCTCGTCATTTAGCCCTCAAAGCCCGGAGGGAACATGCCCGCATTCTCCACCAGTGTAGCTGTCAGGGGGGCCGGGCTGGCCCACAAGCGACGACAGAGTGTGGAGTAACACAAGTTTAGTCCAAGGTGGACATTTCTCCAGGGAAGTGACCCAGGACTTTTGTTAAGGGAAAGAAACAACAGAATGCACCACAGTGCTGGGTAACAATAAAACCAAACCAAAAATCTAGCTTCTCTTTCAGCCTTTCTTCACAGTTCTTCCGGTCCCTTACTGCTAGTGGACAGTAACCGTAAAAGTCTTGATTTCATGCATGCTAACATTAGAAGCCTCCTCCCTAAGTTTGTTTTATTCACTGCTTTAGCACACTCCACCAACCCTGATGTCCCAGCTGTGTCTGAATCATGGCTTAGGAAGGCCACCAAAAATCCTGAAATTTCCATCCCTAACTAACTAACATTTTCCGATAGAAATGCCAAAGGGGAGTTGCAATCTGTCATAACGTTGGCCTGGGGGGTAGGTTTATGACAGTCATAAATACCTCTTCCCCCCTTTTTCCTCTCTCTACCCTACTGAGGTTACATTTGCAAAACCCTTGGTTAACATAGAGATTCTGGGAACATCAGAAGGTGGGGGGAAATTAACTATATTCTGGCAATCCGATCAATTGAACATATGCGGTGGTAGTTAATGAAGATGATGTCAGTTCGGTTGTCATCTGAGACATTCTCATCAATGATAAGATGACATAAACTATACAGTGGAAGGTCTACACATCAGAGTTATCGGATTCACATGGAATTGTTGTTTAATTTAAATGTTTGAATATGAAATTATTCGTGAGGTGATGAAATGTGATTTTAGCTTCTAAAATGTGAGATTTGGGTTTTCATAAGACAGGGCTCTGTTCAATCAGTGGCCTGCCCCTGTGAAGGGACATGGGCTATAAAACTTTTCAAACACACCCTCCTCTCCCTTCCTATATAAGCCCTTGACGACAATATAACATCCTGTTCCGAGGACGTGAGGACGACGGTCCTATGTCAGAATGGTTCAGATAACTACAGAACGAAGCCAACATCAGCGTGAGCTTTGGTTGCGAATGGTATGAACTTGGAACTCTTATTCACTACAGAAGTGATACCTCCTAGCCGTTGAGTTAGTAACAGCAGATGCAAACGCAGGTTAGGAAGGAACAGACAGAGTATCCCTTCTACCACACAATGACGTTACTACAACGTATCCAATTGACAACCAGAGACATTCTTCAAAGGACTCGGTTGGGCAAAACGGCCTTCCATCTTTTTAAAAAAAAAATTTTTTACCACCAACCTACCGAAGCGCAGCTCAGAGTAAATATTTATTGCATTTTCCTTTTCCAAATGGGCGGTAATTTAGAATGCATAAGATACTGTCTTTACGATATCACAGCTTTGGCCTTTGTTCCTCAGTCTTCCCGCTCTTTCACTCAAACCCAGCCCCTTCTTTTGTGTAACAAGCTGTCATATCTGTTCCGCCCGCTAGGGACGTTCTCCTTTATGACGTAATTTGTAATCAAGTTATGATTTAATTATGTGTATGTGTAATTCTGTGTGATTAGTTAGGTATTTAGTAAATAAATAATTAAACCCAATTTTGTATTGCTGGTTCAACTTGTTAGCCAGGTTTCATGCTGATAACCGAGAATTGACAACTTTCAGATGAGCATGAATTAAGATTTCGATTAACATTGACTGCTATTGGTGTAAAATATTACTAGGTCTTTAAGAGTTTATTCAGAAGATAACAGCTCTATAAATATTATTTTGTGGTGCCCGACTCTCGAGTTAATTACATTTACATGTTTAGCTCAATCAGGTAATATTAATTACGGAGAAATTATTTTATAGAATAGCATGTCATATCACTTAATCCGGCATAGCCAAAGACACGACAAATCTAATGCAGAGAGAGCCTGCAAAGTATTGTCATACTATCCAGGTCTATGCCCAAACAATGAGCTTCTACTTTTACAAATCCACCTTTTTAGAAACAAGTCTCTCACCGTTGCCACTTGTTATAGACCCCCTTCAGCCCCCAGCTGTGCCCTGAACACCATATGTGAATTGATTGCCCCCCTTCAGAGTTCGAACTATTAGGTGACCTAAACTGGGCAATGCTTAACACCCCGGCCGTCCTATAATCTAAGCTAGATGCCCTCAATCTCACACAAATGATCAAGGAACCTACCAGGTACAACCCTAAATCCGTAACCATGATTACCCTCTTAGATATCATCCTGACCAACTTGCACTCTAAATACACCTCTGCTGTCTTCAACCAGGATCTCAGCAATCACTGCCTCATTGCCTGCGTGTGTAATGGGTCCTCGGTCAAACGACCACCCCTCATCACTGTCAAACGCTCCCTAAAACACTTCAGCAAGCAGGCCTTCCTAATCGACCTGGCCCAGGTATCCTGGAAGGATATTGACCTCATCCCGTCAGTAAAGGATGCTTGGTTTCTCTTCAAAAGTGTTTTGCTCGCCATATTAAATAAGCATGCATTGTTCAAAAAATGTAGAACTAAGAACATATATAGCCCTTGGTTCACCCTAGACTTGACTGCCCTTGACCAAAACAAAAACATCCTGTGGCATTCTGCATTAGCATCAAATAGCCCCGCGATATGAAACTTTTCAGGGAAGTCAGGAACCAGTATACTCAGTCAGGAAAGCTAAGGCTAGCTTTTTGAAACAGAAACGTGCATCCTGTAGCACTAATTCAAAAAAGGTTTTGGGACACTGAAGTCCATGGAGAATAAGAGCACTTCCGCCCAGCTGCCCACTGCACTGAGGCTAGGAAACACTGTCACCACCGATAAATCTACGATAATCTATCATTTCAATAAGCTTTTTTCTATGGGTGGCCATGCTCACCCCCTGGCTAACCATACCCCGGCCAACAGCTCAGCACCCCCTGCAGCAGCATCTCCTTCACCCAAATACAGACAGCTGATGTTCTGAAAGAGATGCAAAATCTGGACCCCTACAAAACAGCTGGGCTAGACAATCTGACTCTCTCTTTCTATAATTATCAGCTGAAATTGTTGCAACCCCTATTACTAGCCTGTTCTCTTTTGTATCGTCTGAGATCCCTAAAGATTGGAAAGCTGCCGCGGTCATCCCCCTCCTCAAAAGGGGAGACACTCTAGACCCAAACTGTTATAGACCTATATCCATCCTGCCCTGCCTTTCTAAAATCTTCAAAAGCCAAGTTAACAAATAGATCACCGACCATTTTGAATCCCACCGTACCATCTCCACTGTGTAATCTGGTTTCCGAGCTGGTAATGGGTGCACCTCAGCCACACTCAAGGTCCTAAACAATATCATAACCGCCAATCGATAAAAGACATCGTGTGCAGCCATCTTCATCGACCTGGCCAAGGCTTTCGACTCTGTCAATCACCGCATTCTTATCGGTAGACTCAACAGCCTTGGTTTCTGAAAGTACGGCGTCGCCTGGTTCACCAACTACTTCTCAGATAGAGTTCAGTGTGTCAAGTCTGAGGGCCTGATGTCTGGATCTCTGGCAGTCTCTGTGGGGGTGCCACAGTGTTCAATTCTTGGGCCGACTCTTTTCTCTCTATATATCAATGGTGTCGCTCTTGCTGTTGGTGATTCTCTGATCCACCTCTACGCAGACGACACCATTCTGTATACATCTGGCCCTTCTTGGAAACTGTGTTAAAAAACCTCCAAACGAGCTTCAATGCCATACAACACTTCTTCCGTGGCCTCCAACTGCTGTTAAATGCTAATAAAACTAAATGCATGCTCTTCAACCGATTGCTGCTCTTCAACCGACTGCTGCTCGCAACTGCACGCCCGACCAGCATCGCTACCCTGGATGGTTCTGACTTAGAATATGTGGACAAATACCTAGGTGTCGGGTCTGGTTAGACTGTAAACTTTCCTTCCAGACTCACATTAAGCATCTCCAATCCAAAATTAAATTGAGAAGTGGCTTCCTATTTCGCAACAAAGCCTCCTTCACTCATGCTGCCAAACATACCCTCGTAAAACTGACTATCCTACCGATCCTTGACTTCGGCAATGTCATTTACAAAATAGCCTCCAACACTCTACTCAGCAAACTGGATGTAGTCTATCACAGTGCCATCTGTTTTGTCACCAAAGCCCCATACACTACCCACCACTGCGACCTGTATGCTCTCGTTGGCTGGCCCTCACTACATATTCTTCACCAAATCCACTGGCTCCAGGTCATCTATAAGTCTTTGCTAGGTAAAGTACTGCCTTATCTCAGCTCACTGGTCACCATAGCAACACCAACCTGGAGCACGCACTCCAGCAGGTATATTTCACTGGTCATCCCCAAAGCCAAAGTCATCCCTCTGCTGCCAATGACTGGAATGAATTGCAAAAATCACTGAAGCTGGAGTCTTATATCTCCCTCTCTAACTTTAAGCATCAGCTGTCAGAGCAGCTTACCGATCACTGTACCTGTACACAGCCAATCCGTAAATAGCACACCCAACTACCTCATCCCCATATTGTTATTTATCCTCTTGCTCTTTTGCACCCCAGTATCTCTCCTTGCACATCATCTGCACATTTATCACTCCAGTGTTAAAACTAAATTGTAATTATTTAGCCTCTATGGCCTATTTATTGCCTTACCTCCCTACTCTTCTACATTTGCACACTCTGTACATAGATTTTTCTATTGTGTTATTGAATCTACATTTGTTTATCCCATGTGTAACTCTGTTGTTGTTTTTGTCGCACTGCTATGCTTTATCTTGGCCAGGTCGCAGTTGTAAATGAGAACTTGTTCTCAACTGGCCTACCTGGTTAAATAAAGGTGAAATAAAAAATAAATCAATAAAAATACAGCTGAGTCTTTCTGGGTAAATCTCTAAGAACTTACCACACCTAGATTGTGCAACATTTGCCTATTATTTTCAGAATACTTCAAGCTCTGTCAAATTGGTTGTTGGTCATTGCTAGACAACCATTTTATGGTCTTGTCAGATTTAAGTGAAAACTGTAACTCGGCCACTCAGGAATGATTACTGTCTTCTTGCTAAGCAACTTGTGTAGATTTGGCCTTGTATTTTAGGTTATTATCTATTTCACAGTGTCTGAGGGAAAGCAGACTGAACCAGGTTTTCCTCTAGGATTTTACCTGTGCTTAGCTCCATTCCATTTCTTTTTTTAATCCTGAAAACCTCCCCAGTCTTTAACAATTACATACCAATAACATTATGCAGCCACCACTATGCTTGAAAATATGAAGAGTGGTACTCAGTAATGTGTTGATTTTTCCCAAACATAACACTTTGTATTCAGGGGAATAAAAGTGAATTGCATTGTCACATTTTTTACAAGTATCACTTTAGTGCCTTGTAGCTAAAAGTATGCATGTGTAATTAATAACTCCACCGTGTTCAAAGGGATATTCAACGTCTTTTTTTACACATCTACTGTACCAATAGGTGCCCTTCTTCGCAAGGCATTGGAAAACCTCCCTGGTCTTTGTGGTTCAATCTGTGTTTGAAATTCACTGCTCAACTGAGGGACCTTACAGATAATTGTATGTGTAGGGTTCATCGATGAGGAAGTAATTCAAAAATTGTTAAACACTATTAATGCACACAGAGAGTCCATGCAACTTATTATGTGACTTAAGCAAATGTCTACTCCTGAATTTATTTAGGCTTGCCATAACAAAGGGGTTTAATACTTATTGACTCAAGACATTTCAGCTTCTCATTTTTAATTTGGAAACATCTCTAAAAACATAATTACACTTTCTCGTTACAGGGTATTGTGTGTAGGCCAGTGACACAAAATGTAAATTTAATACATTTTAAATTTAGGCTGAAACAGAACATGTGGAAAAAGTCATGGGGTGAGAATAATTTCTGAAGGCACTGTACATTTTCATTATGTAGTTCTCAATCTGTAGTAGACAAACCAGTTGACATGTCAAATCTATAGGTTTACCAAACATTTAAGTGATCATCAATTAACAGCAATTGGATTAAGTAATAGTAAAATGCATTTTAACGAAAGGGAAGACAATCGTATCAAAAGTAATGTGAGCATTGTATTGTGAAAGGCAATTACTTTATATGAATATATAATAATAATAACATGTATTGTAATGTGAAACATGCATTTCTAAATGAAACACTGATTAAGTTTGGTGAAAAAGTGACTGTATGAATTCATGTACAGTATTGTACTTAGTCAAAATGTGCCTAGAGTTTTGAAACTGCCTTTTTGATGACCTGTTTTGTACTTTTGAGAATTGCACCTAAGCCTTAAAAAAACTAACTAGGCACTACATAATTTTGGTTCTGTAGTTATCAGTTTCAAGCAGTTTTATTAAGTGATAGTAAATTGTATTGTTAACAAATTACAAGAAAATCATATTAAAAGCAGGGTGAATATTGCATTTTGAAAAGCAGATACTTAGATTGAATATCTATCCAAATTGAAAGAGTGATTCAGTGCAGTGAGCAAGTGACTTTGTGAATCTGTTTTGTTGTACTTAGTCAATTGAAAATGTGCTTAGTTTTTAAAATGTTGATGATCTGTTTTAATTTATGTGCTTAGAGTTGTGAAAATGTACCACATAAACTGTAAAATAGGGGAGCCAGCCAGCGTGTTGGGTGTGGTGTTTCTCTAGCCCTCGCCACAGACATTGCATGAATTAACACAGAGACACACAGGCTTCAAAGTGTCACACAAAGAGAGGAGAGACAAGTACCCCCATCTGCTCACATTATGCACACATCAAGGTCTCAACACAAAGAGATGCAGTCAGGGGAGTGATCTATAGATCAGCTATAAATAGTATATTAATGGCTTATCATTTTAAGTTATTATAACGTTTTGCTGCAATGATTATGGATGGCATTTGGAGTTAATGTCAATCCGTAGACAGTGGAGGATTTGAGTGGTCTCTAGCTCTATGTCAAAGTCATGTAAGGGCCTTACACTAGAGAAATTCAAGGGACTGGGTGAAATCAACTGTCAGGATGTACAGTTTAAGCCAGAGACCTAAGAGAACAAATCTATTGTTAATTTTCAAAATAATGTCAAGACATCTGAGTGTTCCTGTTTCCTCTCTGTGTGACTTTTTCATATCCAGGAACAGAGAAAGGTTACCGCACCAGGAGCAGACACCCAGGTAGAAGAGAGAGAGACAGCCAAGCCAGCTCACAGTACAAAGAACACTTACAGTGGCAGAGGGTAGGGAAGGACTGGGGATGGTGGCTAAATGGCTGATGACTGTCTGATATGCGTCAGCAAAACACCAATCTGTCCGTCTGCTTATTATATAAATAATGTGATACAATAGAAGCAGATTAGAGCTAGTTGATGTATGTGTTGCTATGATGCTGTCATTACAGTATGTGAGAGCGTGCAGATAAGAGTGTGGGAGGGCGGTATGCGGTGTGTGTGTGTGTGTGTTTTTTTCTGTGTGTGACAGGGGTGACATTTTGGTTCACAGTACGGGGTCTAACCAGCCCAGCATCTGGGTATGCGGCATCACTCCAAAACCCCAACATCACCTCTGAAGACGTAAGCACTAAGTACAGCCCACGGCTGAATTTGACTCATTCAACAGTTACTGAGCAGAAGAGGAGTGCTGGTGGGGTGCCAGGATGCAGAACATTCACTTATGACAACCTTTGATAGTTTCAATATTATTTGGTGAGAATAATGTGTGTGTGTCCGACTAACCGTGGACATTCTATATAGTCACCAGGGACAAAACTTGTTGAACATGACTCCATGGGAACCAATTAATTGGTAACAGAAATAAAGTCCAGCCAAGGTGACTGACTACTCCAAAATCAAACATGGAGGACCTATTAGGTAGAGGGGCAATCACAAAGAAGCAATTGATTCTTATTTTAACACTGATGTTTTTAATGACCTTGAAAAACCCACCAACACTACCAATCCAGGGAGGTAGCCTACAGTACAAACACAGAGAAGAGAGAGAATGAGAGCGCGAGGGGAGGGGTGTACCATCCCAAACTGACTTCCATTTTGACAGGAGTGAGGTGAGAGGAAAGAAAAGCGAAGAGTACAAGAAAACAAGTGAGAGAGAAAGAGAGAGAGATCAGGGTCAGTGAATTCCTCTGGTCAGAGGAAATTGGCTCCAGTCTAGCTTCATACCAGTTAATTTCCTGTGCCTGTTTCTCACATTTTAATTGGGTCTAGTCTGCTCAGTGGAAAGGTGCTGCGATTCCACCCTCATTTTCAGGAGGACGGCCTTATAGACTGAATGCCAAATTATACACAAACACACGTTTGCATACGCACACACAGACACATAAACACACTCACACATGTACGCGAGCACGCACACACCTGCACATAAACAAACACATATAGACAAACACCCCCAAATGGAACTCTTATTTCATCAGTGTGATTCATATCCTCCACTGCATTACCAGTGCTGAAAAGAGAGACGCTGGTGCTGTAGGATCTCTGATGGCTTATCAAAGAGAGACGCTGGTGCTGTAGGATCTCTGATGGCTTATCAAAGAGAGACGCTGGTGCTGTAGGATCTCTGATGGCTTATCAAAGAGAGACGCTGGTGCTGTAGGATCTCTGATGGCTTATCAAAGAGAGACGCTGGTGCTGTAGGATCTCTGATGGCTTATCAAAGAGAGACGCTGGTGCTGTAGGATCTCTGATGGCTTATCAAAGAGAGACGCTGGTGCTGTAGGATCTCTGATGGCTTATCAAAGAGAGATGCTGGTGCTGTAGGATCTCTGATGACTTATCAAAGAGAGACGCTGGTGCTGTAGGATCTCTGATGGCTTATCAAAGAGAGACGCTGGTGCTGTAGGATCTCTGATGGCTTATCAAGAGAGACGCTGGTGCTGTAGGATCTCTGATGGCTTATCAAAGAGAGATGCTGGTGCTGTAGGATCTCTGATGGCTTATCAAAGAGAGACGCTGGTGCTGTAGGATCTCTGATGGCTTATCAAAGAGAGACGCTGGTGCTGTAGGATCTCTGATGGCTTATCAAAGAGAGACGCTGGTGCTGTAGGATCTCTGATGGCTTATCAAAGAGAGATGCTGGTGCTGTAGGATCTCTGATGGCTTATCAAAGAGAGACGCTGGTGCTGTAGGATCTCTGATGGCTTATCAAAGAGAGATGCTGGTGCTGTAGGATCTCTGATGGCTTATCAAAGAGAGATGCTGGTGCTGTAGGATCTCTGATGGCTTATCAAAGAGAGACGCTGGTGCTGTAGGATCTCTGATGGCTTATCAAAGAGAGACGCTGGTGCTGTAGGATCTCTGATGGCTTATCAAAGAGAGATGCTGGTGCTGTAGGATCTCTGATGGCTTATCAAAGAGAGATGCTGGTGCTGTAGGATCTCTGATGGCTTATCAAAGAGAGACGCTGGTGCTGTAGGATCTCTGATGGCTTATCAAAGAGAGACGCTGGTGCTGTAGGATCTCTGATGGCTTATCAAAGAGAGACGCTGTTGCTGTAGGATCTCTGATGGCTTATCAAAGAGAGACGCTGGTGCTGTAGGATCTCTGATGGCTTATCAAAGAGAGACGCTGGTGCTGTAGGATCTCTGATGGCTTATCAAAGAGAGATGCTGCTGCTGTAGGATCTCTGATGGCTTATCAAAGAGAGATGCTGGTGCTGTAGGATCTCTGATGGCTTATCAAAGAGAGATGCTGCTACTGTAGGATCTCTGATTGCTTATCAAAGAGAGACGCTGGTGCTGTAGGATCTCTGATGGCTTATCAAAGAGAGACGCTGGTGCTGTAGGATCTCTGATGGCTTATCAAAGAGAGATGCTGGTGCTGTAGGATCTCTGATGGCTTATCAAAGAGAGACGCTGGTGCTGTAGGATCTCTGATGGCTTATCAAAGAGAGACGCTGGTGCTGTAGGATCTCTGATGGCTTATCAAAGAGACGCTGGTGCTGTAGGATCTCTGATGGCTTATCAAAGAGAGACGCTGGTGCTGTAGGATCTGATGGCTTATCAAAGAGAGATGCTGGTGCTGTAGGATCTCTGATGGCTTATCAAAGAGAGACGCTGGTGCTGTAGGATCTCTGATGGCTTATCAAAGAGAGGATGCTGGATGCTGGTGCTGTAGGATCTCTGATGGCTTATCAAAGAGAGACGCTGGTGCTGTAGGACTCTGATGGCTGGTGCTGGTGCTGTAGGATCTCTGATGGCTTATCAAAGAGAGATGCTGGTGCTGTAGGATCTCTGATGGCTTATCAAAGAGAGATGCTGGTGCTGTAGGATCTCTGATGACTTATCAAAGAGAGACGCTGGTGCTGTAGGATCTCTGATGGCTTATCAAAGAGAGACGCTGGTGCTGTAGGATCTCTGATGGCTTATCAAAGAGAGACGCTGGTGCTGTAGGATCTCTGATGGCTTATCAAAGAGAGATGCTGGTGCTGTAGGATCTCTGATGGCTTATCAAAGAGAGACGCTGGTGCTGTAGGATCTCTGATGGCTTATCAAAGAGAGACGCTGGTGCTGTAGGATCTCTGATGGCTTATCAAAGAGAGACGCTGGTGCTGTAGGATCTCTGATGGCTTATCAAAGAGAGATGCTGGTGCTGTAGGATCTCTGATGGCTTATCAAAGAGAGACGCTGGTGCTGTAGGATCTCTGATGGCTTATCAAAGAGAGATGCTGGTGCTGTAGGATCTCTGATGGCTTATCAAAGAGATGCTGGTGCTGTAGGATCTCTGATGGCTTATCAAAGAGAGACGCTGGTGCTGTAGGATCTCTGATGGCTTATCAAAGAGAGACGCTGGTGCTGTAGGATCTCTGATGGCTTATCAAAGAGAGATGATGGCTGGTGCTGTAGGATCTCTGATGGCTTATCAAAGAGAGATGCTGGTGCTGTAGGATCTCTGATGGCTTATCAAAGAGAGCTGGTGCTGTAGGATCTCTGATGTGCTGGTGCTGTAGGATCTCTGATGGCTTATTCAAAGAGAGACGCTGGTGCTGTAGGATCTCTGATGGCTTATCAAAGAGAGACGCTGGTGCTGTAGGATCTCTGATGGCTTATCAAAGAGAGACGCTGGTGCTGTAGGATCTCTGATGGCTTATCAAAGAGAGACGCTGGTGCTGTAGGATCTCTGATGGCTTATCAAAGAGAGACGCTGGTGCTGTAGGATCTCTGATGGCTTATCAAAGAGAGACGCTGGTGCTGTAGGATCTCTGATGGCTTATCAAAGAGAGACGCTGGTGCTGTAGGATCTCTGATGGCTTATCAAAGAGAGACACTGGTGCTGTAGGATCTCTGATGGCTTATTCAAAGAGAGATGCTGGTGCTGTAGGATCTCTGATGGCTTATCAAAGAGAGATGCTGGTGCTGTAGGATCTCTTTTTTCTAATGGCCTATCTGAATCTTTGGACGAACTCAGTAAATGGAACAATAACCACACCTATGACGTCATCCCTTTCTAGACCTGCATTTACATGAATAGGTGTGTTGTTATTGCTGAAACACGATGTCTGGTGAGGATGCCAGACAACGGTCACAAAGAGTCACCACCCTCACAGGTGACTCACACCTAAGACTTGATGCTTTCAAAATATATTTTCCCCCTTTTTCACTGTGACCATTGACCTAAAACTACTGAACAGGTATCGCAAATACCTTATGAAAGCAAATACACTCTGAATTGCAGCCTTCGCTCTCAACAACAGAACATCATTCAACAAGTATCCAGCCCTTGGCAGTTGCACAGGGAGAAGTGACTTATTTCATAACTGTCCGTCACAAATCAGCATATACTGTAAACCATTAACATCACCAGACCCGGGCTTACGTGACTTCATCCCTGAGTCATTTGTCCTGCAATGAATGCCCCGAACCTGAGCCCTGGCCTGACCTGCCTTTTTAGTGCTGGCTAAAACCAGCATTCTGTGAACGGTGGCACATTAGGAGTGATTTTCCAAAGTTATTTTTGACTTACATTTCAACATGTTGACTCAAAAGCTGCACTGACAGATAACGTTAAGCTAACTAACTAACGTGAGGGACTTCCCAGTCTAGCTAGTAGTGCTGCTTCATTAGCAACCTAGCACATTTTAAGAGTAGGGTTTTGACAGTACAGTTATTGATTAGCTATCTGGACACTGAATCTAATTGCTGGAGCTCTGTTCACCACCCGACAACTCACTAATTAACCAATTACTGTCTCATCAAATACGCAAAACTTTACTAATAAAGATAGGTAGCTGACATGGCTAACATGATGTTAGCTACGTTTGGTAATGTCAGCTGTTGAAAAAACAAAGCAGGATAGCTGAGTTAAATGTTCTCATTCTATAGAAGATGGACATACAGAATTGAAGATGCAGCTCAGCAAACACAGAGATGGTTGTAGTATTTGCAGAAGTAAGTGCATAAATTGTGTGTGTGTTTACAATTCAATTCTTTTTCATCTAACGTTAGCTACATAACGGTAGATGGATTGGCTGACAACACCACGAAAACTATGTGCATGCTTCCATTGGGCATCAGTCATCCTGTTGTGATTCTGGATGGCCAGATTGCTACTGTAGTAAGAATGACACTGCCGTGTGGGGAATCATAAGTGGCTTATTTCAGCATGTTTTATCATGTTATTGATACCATGTCTTGTTTTGAGATGTTTGACTGATTTCATGTCAATGCAAAATTATGGCTAAAATTCTCTAGCTAGCTAACCAACAACTATAACTATGTATTTGAAACAGGTGGTCATTGTGCAAATGTATACGTTTTCAATATACATTTGAGATTAAATATAGCTTACATATGAACAATTTAAGCCAACATCTATTTTGCCCCACGGTAGCACGCATTTCAATGTTGTTGCTAAAGTGACAGAGAGAGAACACAGGTATTGTGGTTAGTGAAGGGTAAGATAGTTGAATGTTAATCAGCTTTAAGATTGAGTGAACTGCAAATATCATTAAGGAACAGAAATCCCAGATTTTACCTCAATTCAAGTAAACATTATTTTCCTGTTGTTCATGTTGTGTGTGTGCATATATTGCTTCTGTGTGTGTTTTGTCTTTTCAGAATACTCCTTATTGCTACGACACTGATACTATGCCGTCTCTCTGTAAGTCGCTCTGGATAAGAGCGTCTGCTAAATGACTTAAATGTAATGTAATGTAATGTAAATGTCTCTGTAAAAATATAGGAGATCCAGGAAATCAGAACTTCAGAAAACAAGGAAGAAAGGGAGCAGACAAGATAGAACGAAAACACAGGAGAACATAGAGAGAGGGGAGCAGACAGGATAGAACGAAAACACAGGAGAACATAGAGAGAGGGGAGCAGACAGGACAGACCGAGAACACAGGAGAACATAGAGGGGAGCAGACAGGACAGAACAAGAACATAGAGAGGGGAGCAGACAGGACAGAGTGAGAACACAGGAGAACATAGAGAGAGGGGAGCAGACAGGACAGACCGAGAACACAGGAGAACATAGAGAGAGGGGAGTAGACAGGACAGAGTGAGAACACAGGAGAACATAGAGAGAGGGGAGCAGACAGGACAGACCGAGAAACACAGGAGAACATAGAGAGAGGGGAGCAGGCAGGACAGAGTGAGAACACAGGAGAACATAGAGAGAGGGGAGCAGACAGGACAGACCGAGAACACAGGAGAACATAGAGAGAGGGGAGCAGACAGGACAGAGTGAGAACACAGGAGAACATAGAGAGAGGGGAGCAGACAGGACAGACCGAGAACACAGGAGAACATAGAGAGAGGGGAGCAGACAGGACAGACCGAGAACACAGGAGAACATAGAGAGAGGGGAGCAGACAGGACAGAGTGAGAACACAGGAGAACATAGAAAGAGGGGAGCAGACAGGACAGAGTGAGAACACAGGAGAACATAGAGAGAGGGGAGCAGAGAGGACAGACCGAGAACACAGGAGAACATAGAGAGAGGGGAGTAGACAGGACAGAGTGAGAACACAGGAGAACATAGAGAGAGGGGAGCAGACAGGACAGACCGAGAACACAGGAGAACATAGAGAGAGGGGAGCAGACAGGACAGACCGAGAACACAGGAGAACATAGAGAGAGGGGAGCAGACAGGACAGAGTGAGAACACAGGAGAACATAGAGAGAGGGGAGCAGACAGGACAGACCGAGAACACAGGAGAACATAGAGAGAGGGGAGCAGACAGGATAGAATGAAAACACAGGAGAACATAGAGAGGGAAGCAGACAGGACAGAGCGAGAACATAGAGAAAGGGGAGTAGACAGGACAGAACGAGAACATAGAGAAAGGGGAGCAGACAGGACAGAACGAGAACATAGAGAGGGGAGCAGACAGGACAGAGCGAGAACATAGAGAAAGGGGAGCAGACAGGACAGAGCGAGAACATAGAGAAAGGGGAGCAGACAGGACAGAGCGAGAACATAGAGAGGGGAGCAGACAGGACAGAACGAGAACATAGAGAAAGGGGAGCAGACAGGACAGAGCGAGAACATAGAGAAAGGGGAGCAGACAGGACCGAGTGAGAACATAGAGAGGGGAGCAGACAGGACAGAGCGAGAACATAGAGAAAGGGGAGCAGACAGGACAGAGTGAGAACACAGGAGAACATAGAGAGAGGGGTGCAGACAGGACAGAACGAGAACACAGGAGAACATAGAGAAAGGGGAGCAGACAGGACAGAGCGAGAACATAGAGAGGGGAGCAGACAGGACAGAGCGAGAACATAGAGAAAGGGGAGCAGACAGGACAGAGTGAGAACATAGAGAGGGGAGCAGACACAGGACAGAGAGAGAACACAGGAGAACATAGAGAAAGGGGAGCAGACAGGACAGACCGAGAACACAGGAGAACATAGAGAAAGGGGAGCAGACAGGACAGAGCGAGAACATAGAGAGGGGAGCAGACAGGACAGAGCGAGAACATAGAGAAAGGGGAGCAGACAGGACAGAGCGAGAACATAGAGAAAGGGGAGCAGACAGGACAGAGCGAGAACATAGAGTTGGGAGCAGACAGGACAGAGTGAGAACATAGAGAGTTAGGGGAGCAGACAGGACAGAGTGAGAACATAGAGGGGAGCAGACAGGACAGAGCGAGAACACAGTAGAACATAGAGAGAGGGGAGCAGACAGGACAGACCGAGAACACAGGAGAACATAGAGAGAGGAGCAGACCGGACAGAGTGAGAACACAGGAGAACATAGAGAGAGGGGAGCAGACAGGACAGAGTGAGAACACAGGAGAACATAGAGAGAGGGGAGCAGACAGGACAGAGTGAGAACACAGGAGAACATAGAGAGAGGGGAGCAGACAGGACAGACCGAGAACACAGGAGAACATAGAGAGAGGGGAGCAGACAGGACAGAGTGAGAACACAGGAGAACATAGAGAGAGGGGAGCAGACAGGACAGAGTGAGAACACAGGAGAACATAGAGAGAGGGGAGCAGACAGGACAGACCGAGAACACAGGAGAACATAGAGAGAGGGGAGTAGACAGGACAGAGTGAGAACACAGGAGAACATAGAGAGAGGGGAGCAGACAGGACAGACCGAGAACACAGGAGAACATAGAGAGAGGGGAGCAGACAGGACAGAGTGAGAACACAGGAGAACATAGAGAGAGGGGAGCAGACAGGACAGACCGAGAACACAGGAGAACATAGAGAGAGGGGAGCAGACAGGACAGACCGAGAACACAGGGGAACATAGAGAGAGGGGAGCAGACAGGACAGACCGAGAACACAGGAGAACATAGAGAGAGGGGAGCAGACAGGACAGAGTGAGAACACAGGAGAACATAGAGAGAGGGGAGCAGACAGGACAGACCGAGAACACAGGAGAACATAGAGAGAGGGGAGCAGACAGGACAGACCGAGAACACAGGAGAACATAGAGAGAGGGGAGCAGACAGGACAGAGTGAGAACACAGGAGAACATAGAGAGAGGGGAGCAGACAGGACAGAGTGAGAACACAGGAGAACATAGAGAGAGGGGAGCAGACAGGACAGACCGAGAACACAGGAGAACATAGAGAGAGGGGAGTAGACAGGACAGAGTGAGAACACAGGAGAACATAGAGAGAGGGGAGCAGACAGGACAGACCGAGAACACAGGAACATAGAGAGAGGGGAGCAGACAGGACAGACCGAGAACACAGGAGAACATAGAGAGAGGGGAGCAGACAGGACAGAGTGAGAACACAGGAGAACATAGAGAGAGGGGAGCAGACAGGACAGACCGAGAACACAGGAGAACATAGAGAGAGGGAGTAGACAGGACAGAGTGAGAACACAGGAGAACATAGAGAGAGGGAGCAGACAGGACAGACCGAGAACACAGGAGAACATAGAGAGAGGGGAGCAGACAGGACAGACCGAGAACACAGGAGAACATAGAGAGAGGGAAGCAGACAGGACAGAGTGAGAACACAGGAGAACATAGAGAGAGGGGAGCAGACAGGACAGACCGAGAACACAGGAGAACATAGAGAGGGGAGCAGACAGGACAGAGTGAGAACACAGGAGAACATAGAGAGAGGGGAGCAGACAGGACAGACCGAGAACACAGGAGAACATAGAGAGAGGGGAGCAGACAGGACAGAGTGAGAACACAGGAGAACATAGAGAGAGGGGAGCAGACAGGACAGACCGAGAACACAGGAGAACATAGAGAGAGGGGAGCAGACAGGACAGAGTGAGAACACAGGAGAACATAGAGAGAGGGGAGCAGACAGGACAGACCGAGAACACAGGAGAACATAGAGAGAGGGGAGCAGACAGGACAGAGTGAGAACACAGGAGAACATAGAGAGAGGGGAGCAGACAGGACAGACCGAGAACACAGGAGAACATAGAGAGAGGGGAGCAGACAGGACAGACCGAGAACACAGGAGAACATAGAGAGAGGGGAGCAGACAAGACAGAGTGAGAACACAGGAGAACATAGAGAGAGGGGAGCAGACAGGACAGAGTGAGAACACAGGAGAACATAGAGAGAGGGGAGCAGACAGGACAGACCGAGAACACAGGAGAACATAGAGAGAGGGGAGTAGACAGGACAGAGTGAGAACACAGGAGAACATAGAGAGAGGGGAGCAGACAGGACAGACCGAGAACACAGGAGAACATAGAGAGAGGGGAGCAGACAGGACAGACCGAGAACACAGGAGAACATAGAGAGAGGGGAGCAGACAGGACAGAGTGAGAACACAGGAGAACATAGAGAGAGGGGAGCAGACAGGACAGACCGAGAACACAGGAGAACATAGAGAGAGGGGAGTAGACAGGACAGAGTGAGAACACAGGAGAACATAGAGAGAGGGGAGCAGACAGGACAGACCGAGAACACAGGAGAACATAGAGAGAGGGGAGCAGACAGGACAGACCGAGAACACAGGAGAACATAGAGAGAGGGAAGCAGACAGGACAGAGTGAGAACACAGGAGAACATAGAGAGAGGGGAGCAGACAGGACAGACCGAGAACACAGGAGAACATAGAGAGAGAGGAGCAGACAGGATAGAACGAAAACACAGGAGAACATAGAGAGGGAAGCAGAAAGGACAGAGCGAGAACATAGAGAAAGGGGAGTAGACAGGACAGAACGAGAACATAGAGAAAGGGGAGCAGACAGGACAGAACGAGAACATAGAGAGGGGAGCAGATAGGACAGAGCGAGAACATAGAGAAAGGGGAGCAGACAGGACAGAGCGAGAACATAGAGAAAGGGGAGCAGACAGGACAGAGCGAGAACATAGAGAGGGGAGCAGACAGGACAGAACGAGAACATAGAGAAAGGGGAGCAGACAGGACAGAGCGAGAACATAGAGAAAGGGGAGCAGACAGGACCGAGTGAGAACATAGAGAGGGGAGCAGACAGGACAGAGCGAGAACATAGAGAAAGGGGAGCAGACAGGACAGAGTGAGAACACAGGAGAACATAGAGAGAGGGGAGCAGACAGGACAGAGCGAGAACATAGAGAGGGGAGCAGACAGGACAGAGCGAGAACATAGAGAAAGGGGAGCAGACAGGACAGAGTGAGAACATAGAGAGGGGAGCAGACACAGGACAGAGAGAGAACACAGGAGAACATAGAGAAAGGGGAGCAGACAGGACAGACCGAGAACACAGGAGAACATAGAGAAAGGGGAGCAGACAGCACAGAGCGAGAACATAGAGAGGGGAGCAGACAGGACAGAGCGAGAACATAGAGAAAGGGGAGCAGACAGGACAGAGCGAGAACATAGAGTTGGGAGCAGACAGGACAGAGTGAGAACATAGAGAAAGGGGAGCAGACAGGACAGAGTGAGAACATAGAGGGGAGCAGACAGGACAGAGCGAGAACACAGTAGAACATAGAGAGAGGGGAGCAGACAGGACAGACCGAGAACACAGGAGAACATAGAGAGAGGGGAGCAGAGAGGACAGAGCGAGAACACAGGAGAACACAGAGAGAGGGGAGCAGACAGGATAGAACGAGAACATAGAGAAAGGGGAGCAGACAGGACAGAGTGAGAACATAGAGAGGGGAGCAGACAGGACAGAGTGAGAACATAGAGAAAGGGGAGCAGACAGGACCGAGTGAGAACATAGAGAGGGGAGCAGACAGGACAGAGCGAGAACACAGGAGAACATAGAGAGGGGAGCAGACAGGACAGAGCGAGAACACAGGAGAACATAGAGAGAGGGGAGCAGACAGGACAGAGTGAGAACATAGAGAGGGGAGCAGACAGGACAGAGTGAGAACATAGAGAGGGGAGCAGACAGGACAGAGTGAGAACATAGAGAGGGGAGCAGACAGGACAGAGTGAGAACACAGGAGAACATAGAGAGAGGGGAGCAGACAGGACAGAGCGAGAACATAGAGAGGGGAGCAGACAGGACAGAGCGAGAACATAGAGAGGGGAGCAGACAGGACAGAGAACATAGAGAAAGGGGAGCAGACAGGACAGAGCGAGAACATAGAGAGGGGAGCAGACAGGACAGAGAACATAGAGAAAGGGGAGCAGACAGGACAGAGCGAGAACATAGAGAGGGGAGCAGACAGGACAGAGCGAGAACATAGAGAAAGGGGAGCAGACAGGACAGAGCGAGAACATAGAGAGGGGAGCAGACAGGACAGAGCGAGAACATAGAGAGGGGAGCAGACAGGATGGAGAACATAGAGAAAGGGGAGCAGACAGGACAGAGCAAGAACATAGAGAGGGGAGCAGACAGGACAGAGAACATAGAGAAAGGGGAGCAGACCTGACAGAGCGAGAACATAGAGAGGGGAGCAGACAGGACAGAGAACATAGAGAAAGGGGAGCAGACAGGACAGAGCGAGAACATAGAGAGGGGAGCAGACAGGACAGAGCGAGAACATAGAGAAATTGGAGCAGACAGGACAGAGTGAGAACATAGAGAGGGGAGCAGACAGGACAGAGTGAGAACATAGAGAGAGGGGAGCAGACAGGACAGAGAACATAGATAGGGGAGCAGACAGGACAGACCGAGAACACAGGAGAACATAGAGAGAGGGGAGCAGACAGGACAGACCGAGAACACGGGAGAACATAGAGAGGGGAGCAGACCAGACAGACCGAGAACACAGGAGAACATAGAGAGAGGAGCAGACCGGACAGACCGAGAACACAGGAGAACATAGAGAGGGGAGCAGACCGGACAGACCGAGAACACAGGACAACATAGAGAGGGGAGCAGACCGGACAGACCGAGAACACAGGACAACATAGAGAGGGGAGCAGACCGGACAGACCGAGAACACAGGAGAACATAGAGAGGGGAGCAGACAGAACAGAGTGAGAACATAGAGAGGGGAGCAGACAGGACAGAGAACATAGAGAGAGGGGAGCAGACAGAGCGAGAACATAGAGAGGGGAGCAGACAGGACAGAGAACATAGAGAGGGGAGCAGACAGAGCGAGAACATAGAGAGGGGAGCAGACAGGACAGAGAACATAGAGAGGGGAGCAGACAGAGCGAGAACATAGAAAGAGTTGGGAGGCACACACAGGACAAACATGGCATATTCCTCTCAAGCCAGAGGAAGTAGTCCTTGCTAAACTTTACCTCTCAAAATAAGAAAGATGCCACTTCTGACATGTCCTGTGTTTATACATTTTTATATCCCTGATACGTTCCCATCACTGAAGGCAATCATGCAGGCCGCGCCAACCATCCCAGTTAGCAGCTGTGAGAGATCTTTCAGTGCATTAAGACGTCTACTGTACATACCGGGCTTAATTAAGAGCCCAATGATCCAAGATAGAATGCATCATGACAACTAACAAAGATATACATACTAACACACTTGGGAAATAGTGAAGTCATAGACAGGTTTGCACCTACAGTTTAATTTAGTTTAATTTCTCATCTTTATGGATGGACTAACATCCTAGTACTGTGTAATATATATAAATACATATAAAATATATTGTTTAGTGTTGTGTTGTGGCTTTGCTGGCATGCTGCCCCCCAATTTTTTGTTTGTCTACCCCACCAACATTTAAATGCTAAAATCACCACTGGTTAGTATATTGGGGGGATAGTGTTCCATGCAAAGCATCCCTGCCAATGCAAAATTTAGAGAACAAGGGCATCTTCATTTTGAAGCTGACCTTGGGTTGAATTCAAAAACCTTGAGCAAACATTTAATAATTTAAATAACCAAATGTTGCGCGTGTGTGCATTTGTGTGGCCATGCCTGTTTGAGGGGCAGGACTAAACTACATTTATATTGCATGGCAACAGCACCCTCTGCTGGCAGCGATTTTCTAGTGTTCTCAGTTAAGAAGTTTTAGAGTTGGATCTACAGACTACAAAATATATGCAACTTTTACCCTATTTTGTAATTGGTTTAGTCAAATTCTAACTTAAATACGTGATTTTCAATCAGGCTGTAAACCTATGTCCTGACTTGTAATTCTTCCTTCGGACACCTCTCCTTCCAGTTCTCTGCTGCCAATGACTGGAACGAACTGCAAAAATCTCTGAAGCTGGACACTCTTATCTCCCTCACTAGCTTTAAGCACCAGCTGTCAGAGCAGCTCACAGATCACTGCACCTGTACATAGCTCATCTGTAAATAGCCCATCAAATCTACCTAATCCCCATACTGTATGTAATTATTTATCTTGCTCCTTTGCACCCCAGTATCTCAACTTGCACATTCATCTTCTGCACACCCTATAATTCCAGTGTATAATTGCTATATTTTAATTACTTCGCCACCATGGCCTATTTATTGCCTTACCTCTCTTATCCTACCTCATTTGCAAATGCTGTTTATATATTTTATAATATAATATATATTTAAATATTTTTTAGATATTTTTCTACTCTATTATTGATTGTATGTTTGTTTATTCCATGTGTAACTGTGTTGTTGTGTGTCGAACTGCTTTGCTTCATCTTGGCCAGTTCACAGTTGCAAATGAGAACTTGTTCTCAACTAGCCTACCTGGTTAAATAAAGGTGAAATAATAAATAAATACAATCAAAAATAGTTTAATCTACAGTTTGAATATCACAGAAATGATACCAATATAGCGCAATTTAGACATACAGTATATGTCCGACAGTATGACATACAGAGCTGTGGCAGCCTATGTTGCCATATGTACCATGTCCTTGTCACAGTGTTCCTTCCTTGTTAGTGTCCACTCAGTGAAAGAGAGAGTTCCTGTGGGCAGGCTGAGAGAGCATCACACCCTGCCCACTGATCTGTCCTCTGGCACGCAGTCATCCCAATATGCAAATTAGATTAACTTTCTTTCAGGCATAGTATGAAGGGAAAAATGGACATATTGTCCAATGATCAGGTAGATTTTACAACACAGCATAAAAATGAAGGTTCCCATAAAAGAAACAGATAATGCATTACGGCAGCAGCTTATGATAAGCATATGTTATAAACCAGCATGATCCAACGTGCCACACTTTCATCACGTGTATCTGTAGAAGCCGTCAGCCCTTTGACCTAGTGCTTCTCCATGCCTGCACTTAGTAGCCTATAGCCCATCTAACCAAGGCCAGTCACAGTTCGCTGTCTGCTGCACTGTTCAGTGCAAAAACTAAATGTTGATCTCTGTGTTGATCCATTGAAAAGTAGCCTCTGTCCTATCACCGTTTTCTTCTCTCACTCTCTTACTTATCGTCCTCCTGGTTGTGATCACAAACTAAGGTGGATTGACCCCAATGTCCAATGGTCTCCACCCTCAGCAGGCCCACTGTTCTTTCCATTCACTGCACAGCTAAACTGTCACACTGAGCCAGTCAGAGAACTCAAGCCCTGAGTGACTCCAGTGAATCACCAGTCAGGGAGAGGACATTGTGTCTCTCATGCCTTGGATGACTGATGACCCACTGGAGCAGAGGTCCTGGGTTTATTCTAAGGCCCTTTCAAGACTATATTCAAGGAGCTCTCAATAGGGTAATCTATGGTGTGATTTCAATCAAAGAACGTCCCAAAATAAGAAACATCTCAAACGTGTGATTGAGACTTGGAAGAAAAATTGAGTATTTTCCGGACAAAGATACCCTTCCAAACTGGTAGAACTGTGTTTTATTCAGTGTTGAGTTAATGTCATAAGGACAAGATGGGTCCTTAACATGAATAACAATCTCACAAAGTGTACTCCTGTCATCCCAAGATGAGCCTGTTATATAAGACTGAGAACCAAGAAATGTCAATATTTCTCAGTGTTTTAGAAGTAGTTGCTTATTAGGCTATATATCGATGTGTGCCCGATGCCGCCCCTCCTATCCAATTATTTTGGAGAAACCTTTGACTCTCCTTCTGAACTGCCACCATGGGCCTACACAGCACAGCCATTGGTCAGGCAGCAGACAAAAAAAGTTTTGATCAGCAGGAGCAGAGCATCCCGGGGCTCAAAGGTTGGAATATCCATTGCAGAGTGTAGGTTTATTTGCACCATCCCAATAGCTATCTTAGAAATATAACTTTGCGCTGTGCTTCTCCAAGCATGCACTGTAGTATAGGCTATAAGCTATGGATCATTTGATTGAGATCACACTAAATAGCCTATAGGAGCACCTGATATTACGTGTCCAGTGGAGAATCAGAGATGAGGGGCGGCATCAGGCACACATTGATATATAGCCTAGTAAGCAACTCATTCTAAAACGATAAATATTGAAATGTCAAAATGTACCTCTATGTTTGAATTATTATTTTGGGTATAGGGGAGGGTCACTTATTTTTTTCAAGCATCCAGGGAGGTTTTAGGTCAAATATATATATTATTTCACGCAATATCAACTATACACGCCATCCATTTTCATTTTAGAGAGGTCCGATTTTCTCCATGTAACCATTATTATGAATTAAGTTCACTCCCTTAAGTGCCTCCTGAAGTGAACATCAACAATAACTGCTTGTCAAATAACTGTCACTCTCTCTCTCCCTCTCTCTGAAACAGGTAGTTAACAAATAACTGTCACTCTCTCTCTCCCTCTCTCTGAAACAGGTAGTTAACAAATAACTGTCACTCTCTCTCTCCCTCTCTCTGAAACAGGTAGTTAACAAATAACTGTCACTCTCTCTCTCCCTCTCTCTGAAACAGGTAGTTAACAAATAACTGTCACTCTCTCTCTCCCTCTCTCTGAAACAGGTAGTTAACAAATAACTGTCACTCTCTCTCTCCCTCTCTCTGAAACAGGTAGTTAACAAATAACTGTCACTCTCTCTCTCTCTCCCTCTCTCTGAAACAGGTAGTTAACAAATGGCTGTCACTCTCTCTCTCCCTCTCTCTGAAACAGGTAGTTAACAAATAACTGTCACTCTCTCTCTCCCTCTCTCTGAAACAGGTAGCTAACAAATAACTGTCACTCTCTCTCTCCCTCTCTCTGAAACAGGTAGCTAACAAATAACTGTCACTCTCTCTCTCCCTCTCTCTGAAACAGGTAGTTAACAAATAACTGTCACTCTCTCTCTCCCTCTCTCTGAAACAGGTAGTTAACAAATAACTGTCACTCTCTCTCTCTCTCCCTCTCTCTGAAACAGGTAGCTAACAAATAACTGTCACTCTCTCTCTCCCTCTCTCTGAAACAGGTAGCTAACAAATAACTGTCACTCTCTCTCTCCCTCTCTCTGAAACAGGTAGCTAACAAATAACTGTCACTCTCTCTCTCCCTCTCTCTGAAACAGGTAGTTAACAAATAACTGTCACTCTCTCTCTCCCTCTCTCTGAAACAGGTAGTTAACAAATGGCTGTCACTCTCTCTCTCCCTCTCTCTGAAACAGGTAGTTAACAAATAACTGTCACTCTCTCTCTCCTCTCTCTGAAACAGGTAGTTAACAAATGGCTGTCACTCTCTCTCTCCCTCTCTCTGAAACAGGTAGTTAACAAATAACTGTCACTCTCTCTCTCCCTCTCTCTGAAACAGGTAGTTAACAAATAACTGTCACTCTCTCTCTCCCTCTCTCTGAAACAGGTAGCTAACAAATAACTGTCACTCTCTCTCTCCCTCTCTCTGAAACAGGTAGTTAACAAATAACTGTCACTCTCTCTCTCCCTCTCTCTGAAACAGGTAGTTAACAAATGGCTGTCACTCTCTCTCTCCCTCTCTCTGAAACAGGTAGTTAACAAATGGCTGTCACTCTCTCTCTCCCTCTCTCTGAAACAGGTAGTTAACAAATAACTGTCACTCTCTCTCTCCCTCTCTCTGAAACAGATAGTTAACAAATAACTGTCACTCTCTCTCTCCCTCTCTGAAACAGGTAGTTAACAAATAACTGTCACTCTCTCTCTCCCTCTCTCTGAAACAGATAGTTAACAAATAACTGTCACTCTCTCTCTCCTCTCTCTGAAACAGGTAGTTAACAAATAACTGTCACTCTCTCTCTCCCTCTCTCTGAAACAGGTAGTTAACAAATAACTGTCACTCTCTCTCTCCTCTCTCTGAAACAGGTAGTTAACAAATAACTGTCACTCTCTCTCTCCCTCTCTCTGAAACAGGTAGTTAACAAATAACTGTCACTCTCTCTCCCTCTCTCTGAAACAGGTAGTTAACAAATAACTGTCACTCTCTCTCTCCCTCTCTCTGAAACAGATAGTTAACAAATAACTGTCACTCTCTCTCTCCCTCTCTCTGAAACAGGTAGTTAACAAATAACTGTCACTCTCTCTCTCCCTCTCTCTGAAACAGGTAGTTAACAAATAACTGTCACTCTCTCTCTCCCTCTCTCTGAAACAGGTAGTTAACAAATAACTGTCACTCTCTCTCTCCCTCTCTCTGAAACAGGTAGCTAACAAATAACTGTCACTCTCTCTCTCCTCTCTCTGAAACAGGTAGTTAACAAATAACTGTCACTCTCTCTCTCCCTCTCTCTGAAACAGGTAGTTAACAAATAACTGTCACTCTCTCTCTCCCTCTCTCTGAAACAGGTAGTTAACAAATAACTGTCACTCTCTCTCTCCCTCTCTCTGAAACAGGTAGTTAACAAATAACTGTCACTCTCTCTCTCCTCTCTCTGAAACAGGTAGCTAACAAATAACTGTCACTCTCTCTCTCCCTCTCTCTGAAACAGGTAGTTAACAAATGGCTGTCACTCTCTCTCTCCCTCTCTCTGAAACAGGTAGTTAACAAATAACTGTCACTCTCTCTCTCCCTCTCTCTGAAACAGGTAGTTAACAAATAACTGTCACTCTCTCTCTCCCTCTCTCTGAAACAGATAGTTAACAAATAACTGTCTCTCTCTCTCTCCCTCTCTGAAACAGGTAGTTAACAAATAACTGTCACTCTCTCTCTCCCTCTCTCTGAAACAGGTAGTTAACAAATAACTGTCACTCTCTCTCTCCCTCTCTCTGAAACAGGTAGTTAACAAATAACTGTCACTCTCTCTCTCCCTCTCTCTGAAACAGATAGTTAACAAATAACTGTCACTCTCTCTCTCCCTCTCTCTGAAACAGGTAGTTAACAAATAACTGTCACTCTCTCTCCCTCTCTCTGAAACAGGTAGTTAACAAATAACTGTCACTCTCTCTCTCCCTCTCTCTGAAACAGGTAGTTAACAAATAACTGTCACTCTCTCTCTCCCTCTCTCTGAAACAGGTAGTTAACAAATAACTGTCACTCTCTCTCTCCCTCTCTCTGAAACAGGTAGCTAACAAATAACTGTCACTCTCTCTCTCCCTCTCTCTGAAACAGGTAGTTAACAAATAACTGTCACTCTCTCTCTCCCTCTCTGAAACAGGTAGTTAACAAATAACTGTCACTCTCTCTCTCCCTCTCTCTGAAACAGGTAGTTAACAAATAACTGTCACTCTCTCTCTCCCTCTCTCTGAAACAGGTAGTTAACAAATAACTGTCACTCTCTCTCTCCCTCTCTCTGAAACAGGTAGTTAACAAATAACTGTCACTCTCTCTCTCCCTCTCTCTGAAACAGGTAGTTAACAAATAACTGTCACTCTCTCTCTCCCTCTCTCTGAAACAGGTAGTTAACAAATAACTGTCACTCTCTCTCTCCCTCTCTCTGAAACAGGTAGTTAACAAATGGCTGTCACTCTCTCTCTCCCTCTCTCTGAAACATATAGTTAACAAATAACTGTCACTCTCTCTCTCCCTCTCTCTGAAACAGGTAGTTAACAAATAACTGTCACTCTCTCTCTCCCTCTCTCTGAAACAGATAGTTAACAAATAACTGTCACTCTCTCTCTCCCTCTCTCTGAAACAGGTAGTTAACAAATAACTGTCTCTCTCTCTCTCCCTCTCTCTGAAACAGGTAGTTAACAAATAACTGTCACTCTCTCTCTCCCTCTCTCTGAAACAGGTAGTTAACAAATAACTGTCACTCTCTCTCTCCCTCTCTCTGAAACAGGTAGTTAACAAATAACTGTCACTCTCTCTCTCCCTCTCTCTGAAACAGGTAGTTAACAAATAACTGTCACTCTCTCTCTCCCTCTCTCTGAAACAGGTAGTTAACAAATAACTGTCACTCTCTCTCTCCCTCTCTCTGAAACAGGTAGTTAACAAATAACTGTCACTCTCTCTCTCCCTCTCTCTGAAACAGGTAGTTAACAAATAACTGTCACTCTCTCTCTCCCTCTCTCTGAAACAGGTAGTTAACAAATAACTGTCACTCTCTCTCTCCCTCTCTGAAACAGGTAGTTAACAAATAACTGTCACTCTCTCTCTCCCTCTCTCTGAAACAGATAGTTAACAAATAACTGTCACTCTCTCTCTCCCTCTCTCTGAAACAGGTAGTTAACAAATAACTGTCACTCTCTCTCTCCCTCTCTCTGAAACAGGTAGTTAACAAATAACTGTCACTCTCTCTCTCCCTCTCTCTGAAACAGGTAGTTAACAAATAACTGTCACTCTCTCTCTCCCTCTCTCTGAAACAGATAGTTAACAAATAACTGTCACTCTCTCTCTCCCTCTCTCTGAAACAGGTAGTTAACAAATAACTGTCACTCTCTCTCTCCCTCTCTCTGAAACAGATAGTTAACAAATAACTGTCACTCTCTCTCTCCCTCTCTCTGAAACAGGTAGTTAACAAATGGCTGTCACTCTCTCTCTCCCTCTCTCTGAAACAGGTAGTTAACAAATGGCTGTCACTCTCTCTCTCCCTCTCTCTGAAACAGGTAGTTAACAAATAACTGTCTCTCTCTCTCTCCCTCTCTCTGAAACAGGTAGTTAACAAATAACTGTCACTCTCTCTCTCCCTCTCTCTGAAACAGGTAGTTAACAAATAACTGTCTCTCTCTCTCTCCCTCTCTCTGAAACAGATAGTTAACAAATAACTGTCACTCTCTCTCTCCCTCTCTCTGAAACAGGTAGTTAACAAATAACTGTCACTCTCTCTCTCCCTCTCTCTGAAACAGGTAGTTAACAAATAACTGTCACTCTCTCTCTCCCTCTCTCTGAAACAGGTAGTTAACAAATAACTGTCACTCTCTCTCTCCCTCTCTCTGAAACAGGTAGTTAACAAATAACTGTCACTCTCTCTCTCCCTCTCTCTGAAACAGGTAGTTAACAAATAACTGTCACTCTCTCTCTCCCTCTCTCTGAAACAGGTAGTTAACAAATAACTGTCACTCTCTCTCTCCCTCTCTCTGAAACAGGTAGTTAACAAATAACTGTCACTCTCTCTCTCCCTCTCTCTGAAACAGGTAGTTAACAAATAACTGTCACTCTCTCTCTCCTCTCTCTGAAACAGGTAGTTAACAAATAACTGTCACTCTCTCTCTCCCTCTCTCTGAAACAGGTAGTTAACAAATAACTGTCACTCTCTCTCTCCCTCTCTCTGAAACAGGTAGTTAACAAATAACTGTCACTCTCTCTCTCCCTCTCTCTGAAACAGGTAGTTAACAAATAACTGTCACTCTCTCTCTCCCTCTCTCTGAAACAGATAGTTAACAAATAACTGTCTCTCTCTCTCTCCCTCTCTCTGAAACAGGTAGTTAACAAATAACTGTCTCTCTCTCTCTCCCTCTCTCTGAAACAGGTAGTTAACAAATAACTGTCACTCTCTCTCTCCCTCTCTCTGAAACAGGTAGTTAACAAATAACTGTCACTCTCTCTCTCCCTCTCTCTGAAACAGATAGTTAACAAATAACTGTCACTCTCTCTCTCCCTCTCTCTGAAACAGGTAGTTAACAAATAACTGTCACTCTCTCTCTCCCTCTCTCTGAAACAGATAGTTAACAAATAACTGTCTCTCTCTCTCTCCCTCTCTCTGAAACAGGTAGTTAACAAATGGCTGTCACTCTCTCTCTCCCTCTCTGAAACAGGTAGTTAACAAATGGCTGTCACTCTCTCTCTCCCTCTCTCTGAAACAGATAGTTAACAAATAACTGTCACTCTCTCTCTCCCTCTCTCTGAAACAGGTAGTTAACAAATAACTGTCACTCTCTCTCCCTCTCTCTGAAACAGATAGTTAACAAATAACTGTCACTCTCTCTCTCCCTCTCTCTGAAACAGATAGTTAACAAATAACTGTCACTCTCTCTCTCCCTCTCTCTGAAACAGGTAGTTAACAAATAACTGTCACTCTCTCTCTCCCTCTCTCTGAAACAGGTAGTTAACAAATAACTGTCACTCTCTCTCTCCCTCTCTCTGAAACAGGTAGTTAACAAATAACTGTCACTCTCTCTCTCCCTCTCTCTGAAACAGGTAGTTAACAAATAACTGTCACTCTCTCTCTCCCTCTCTCTGAAACAGGTAGTTAACAAATAACTGTCACTCTCTCTCTCCCTCTCTCTGAAACAGGTAGTTAACAAATAACTGTCACTCTCTCTCTCCCTCTCTCTGAAACAGATAGTTAACAAATAACTGTCACTCTCTCTCTCCCTCTCTCTGAAACAGATAGTTAACAAATAACTGTCACTCTCTCTCTCCCTCTCTCTGAAACAGGTAGTTAACAAATAACTGTCACTCTCTCTCTCCCTCTCTCTGAAACAGGTAGTTAACAAATAACTGTCACTCTCTCTCTCCCTCTCTCTGAAACAGGTAGTTAACAAATAACTGTCACTCTCTCTCTCCCTCTCTCTGAAACAGATAGTTAACAAATAACTGTCACTCTCTCTCTCCCTCTCTCTGAAACAGGTAGTTAACAAATAACTGTCACTCTCTCTCTCCCTCTCTGAAACAGGTAGTTAACAAATAACTGTCACTCTCTCTCTCCCTCTCTCTGAAACAGGTAGTTAACAAATAACTGTCACTCTCTCTCTCCCTCTCTCTGAAACAGATAGTTAACAAATAACTGTCACTCTCTCTCTCCCTCTCTCTGAAACAGGTAGTTAACAAATAACTGTCACTCTCTCTCTCCCTCTCTCTGAAACAGGTAGTTAACAAATAACTGTCACTCTCTCTCTCCCTCTCTCTGAAACAGGTAGTTAACAAATAACTGTCACTCTCTCTCTCCCTCTCTCTGAAACAGGTAGTTAACAAATAACTGTCACTCTCTCTCTCCCTCTCTCTGAAACAGGTAGTTAACAAATAACTGTCACTCTCTCTCTCCCTCTCTCTGAAACAGATAGTTAACAAATAACTGTCACTCTCTCTCTCCCTCTCTCTGAAACAGGTAGTTAACAAATAACTGTCACTCTCTCTCTCCCTCTCTCTGAAACAGGTAGTTAACAAATAACTGTCACTCTCTCTCTCCCTCTCTCTGAAACAGGTAGTTAACAAATAACTGTCACTCTCTCTCTCCCTCTCTCTGAAACAGGTAGTTAACAAATAACTGTCACTCTCTCTCTCCCTCTCTCTGAAACAGATAGTTAACAAATAACTGTCTCTCTCTCTCTCCCTCTCTCTGAAACAGGTAGTTAACAAATGGCTGTCTCTCTCTCTCTCCCTCTCTCTGAAACAGGTAGTTAACAAATAACTGTCACTCTCTCTCTCCCTCTCTCTGAAACAGGTAGTTAACAAATAACTGTCACTCTCTCTCTCCCTCTCTCTGAAACAGATAGTTAACAAATAACTGTCTCTCTCTCTCTCCCTCTCTCTGAAACAGGTAGTTAACAAATAACTGTCACTCTCTCTCTCCCTCTCTCTGAAACAGGTAGTTAACAAATGGCTGTCACTCTCTCTCTCCCTCTCTCTGAAACAGGTAGTTAACAAATAACTGTCACTCTCTCTCTCCCTCTCTCTGAAACAGGTAGTTAACAAATAACTGTCACTCTCTCTCTCCCTCTCTCTGAAACAGGTAGTTAACAAATAACTGTCACTCTCTCTCTCCCTCTCTCTGAAACAGATAGTTAACAAATAACTGTCACTCTCTCTCTCCCTCTCTCTGAAACAGGTAGTTAACAAATAACTGTCACTCTCTCTCTCCCTCTCTCTGAAACAGGTAGTTAACAAATATCTCTCACTCTCTCTCTCTCCCTCTCTCTGAAACAGGTAGTTAACAAATAACTGTCACTCTCTCTCTCCCTCTCTCTGAAACAGGTAGTTAACAAATAACTGTCACTCTCTCTCTCCCTCTCTCTGAAACAGGTAGTTAACAAATAACTGTCACTCTCTCTCTCCCTCTCTCTGAAACAGGTAGTTAACAAATAACTGTCACTCTCTCTCTCCCTCTCTCTGAAACAGGTAGTTAACAAATAACTGTCACTCTCTCTCTCCCTCTCTCTGAAACAGGTAGTTAACAAATGGCTGTCACTCTCTCTCTCCCTCTCTCTGAAACATATAGTTAACAAATAACTGTCACTCTCTCTCTCCTCTCTCTGAAACAGGTAGTTAACAAATAACTGTCACTCTCTCTCTCCCTCTCTCTGAAACAGATAGTTAACAAATAACTGTCACTCTCTCTCTCCCTCTCTCTGAAACAGGTAGTTAACAAATAACTGTCACTCTCTCTCTCCCTCTCTCTGAAACAGGTAGTTAACAAATAACTGTCACTCTCTCTCTCCCTCTCTCTGAAACAGGTAGTTAACAAATAACTGTCACTCTCTCTCTCCCTCTCTCTGAAACAGGTAGTTAACAAATAACTGTCACTCTCTCTCTCCCTCTCTCTGAAACAGGTAGTTAACAAATAACTGTCACTCTCTCTCTCCCTCTCTCTGAAACAGGTAGTTAACAAATAACTGTCACTCTCTCTCTCCCTCTCTCTGAAACAGGTAGTTAACAAATAACTGTCACTCTCTCTCTCCCTCTCTCTGAAACAGGTAGTTAACAAATAACTGTCACTCTCTCTCTCCCTCTCTCTGAAACAGGTAGTTAACAAATAACTGTCACTCTCTCTCTCCCTCTCTCTGAAACAGGTAGTTAACAAATAACTGTCACTCTCTCTCTCCCTCTCTCTGAAACAGATAGTTAACAAATAACTGTCTCTCTCTCTCTCCCTCTCTCTGAAACAGGTAGTTAACAAATAACTGTCTCTCTCTCTCTCCCTCTCTCTGAAACAGGTAGTTAACAAATAACTGTCACTCTCTCTCTCCCTCTCTCTGAAACAGGTAGTTAACAAATAACTGTCACTCTCTCTCTCTCTCCCTCTGAAACAGATAGTTAACAAATAACTGTCTCTCTCTCTCTCCCTCTCTCTGAAACAGGTAGTTAACAAATAACTGTCTCTCTCTCTCTCCCTCTCTCTGAAACAGGTAGTTAACAAATAACTGTCTCTCTCTCTCTCTCTCTCTCCCTCTCTCTGAAACAGGTAGTTAACAAATGGCTGTCTCTCTCTCTCTCCCTCTCTCTGAAACAGGTAGTTAACAAATGGCTGTCACTCTCTCTCTCCCTCTCTCTGAAACAGGTAGTTAACAAATAACTGTCACTCTCTCTCTCCCTCTCTCTGAAACAGGTAGTTAACAAATAACTGTCACTCTCTCTCTCCCTCTCTCTGAAACAGATAGTTAACAAATAACTGTCACTCTCTCTCTCCCTCTCTCTGAAACAGATAGTTAACAAATAACTGTCTCTCTCTCTCTCCCTCTCTCTGAAACAGGTAGTTAACAAATAACTGTCACTCTCTCTCTCCCTCTCTCTGAAACAGGTAGTTAACAAATAACTGTCACTCTCTCTCTCTCTCCCTCTGAAACAGATAGTTAACAAATAACTGTCTCTCTCTCTCTCCCTCTCTCTGAAACAGGTAGTTAACAAATAACTGTCACTCTCTCTCTCCCTCTCTCTGAAACAGGTAGTTAACAAATAACTGTCACTCTCTCTCTCCCTCTCTCTGAAACAGGTAGTTAACAAATAACTGTCACTCTCTCTCTCCTCTCTCTGAAACAGATAGTTAACAAATAACTGTCACTCTCTCTCTCCCTCTCTCTGAAACAGATAGTTAACAAATAACTGTCACTCTCTCTCTCCCTCTCTCTGAAACAGGTAGTTAACAAATAACTGTCACTCTCTCTCTCCCTCTCTCTGAAACAGGTAGTTAACAAATAACTGTCACTCTCTCTCTCCCTCTCTCTGAAACAGGTAGTTAACAAATAACTGTCACTCTCTCTCTCCCTCTCTCTGAAACAGATAGTTAACAAATAACTGTCACTCTCTCTCTCCCTCTCTCTGAAACAGGTAGTTAACAAATAACTGTCACTCTCTCTCTCCCTCTCTGAAACAGGTAGTTAACAAATAACTGTCACTCTCTCTCTCCCTCTCTCTGAAACAGGTAGTTAACAAATAACTGTCACTCTCTCTCTCCTCTCTCTGAAACAGATAGTTAACAAATAACTGTCACTCTCTCTCTCCCTCTCTCTGAAACAGGTAGTTAACAAATAACTGTCACTCTCTCTCTCCCTCTCTCTGAAACAGGTAGTTAACAAATAACTGTCACTCTCTCTCTCCCTCTCTCTGAAACAGGTAGTTAACAAATAACTGTCACTCTCTCTCTCCCTCTCTCTGAAACAGGTAGTTAACAAATAACTGTCACTCTCTCTCTCCCTCTCTCTGAAACAGGTAGTTAACAAATAACTGTCACTCTCTCTCTCCCTCTCTCTGAAACAGATAGTTAACAAATAACTGTCACTCTCTCTCTCCCTCTCTCTGAAACAGATAGTTAACAAATAACTGTCACTCTCTCTCTCCCTCTCTCTGAAACAGGTAGTTAACAAATAACTGTCACTCTCTCTCTCCCTCTCTCTGAAACAGGTAGTTAACAAATAACTGTCACTCTCTCTCTCCCTCTCTCTGAAACAGGTAGTTAACAAATAACTGTCACTCTCTCTCTCCCTCTCTCTGAAACAGATAGTTAACAAATAACTGTCTCTCTCTCTCTCCCTCTCTCTGAAACAGGTAGTTAACAAATAACTGTCACTCTCTCTCCCTCTCTCTGAAACAGGTAGTGAAACAAATAACTGTCACTCTCTCTCTCCCTCTCTCTGAAACAGGTAGTTAACAAATAACTGTCACTCTCTCTCTCCCTCTCTCTGAAACAGGTAGTTAACAAATGGCTGTCACTCTCTCTCTCCCTCTCTCTGAAACAGGTAGTTAACAAATAACTGTCACTCTCTCTCTCCCTCTCTCTGAAACAGGTAGTTAACAAATGGCTGTCACTCTCTCTCTCCCTCTCTCTGAAACAGGTAGTTAACAAATAACTGTCACTCTCTCTCCCTCTCTCTGAAACAGGTAGTTAACAAATAACTGTCACTCTCTCTCTCCCTCTCTCTGAAACAGGTAGTTAACAAATAACTGTCACTCTCTCTCTCCCTCTCTCTGAAACAGATAGTTAACAAATAACTGTCACTCTCTCTCTCCCTCTCTGAAACAGGTAGTTAACAAATAACTGTCACTCTCTCTCTCCCTCTCTCTGAAACAGGTAGTTAACAAATAACTGTCACTCTCTCTCTCCCTCTCTCTGAAACAGGTAGTTAACAAATAACTGTCACTCTCTCTCTCCCTCTCTCTGAAACAGGTAGTTAACAAATAACTGTCACTCTCTCTCTCCCTCTCTCTGAAACAGGTAGTTAACAAATAACTGTCACTCTCTCTCTCCCTCTCTCTGAAACAGGTAGTTAACAAATAACTGTCACTCTCTCTCTCCCTCTCTCTGAAACAGGTAGTTAACAAATAACTGTCACTCTCTCTCTCCCTCTCTCTGAAACAGGTAGTTAACAAATAACTGTCACTCTCTCTCTCCCTCTCTCTGAAACAGGTAGTTAACAAATAACTGTCACTCTCTCTCTCCCTCTCTCTGAAACAGGTAGTTAACAAATAACTGTCACTCTCTCTCTCCTCTCTCTGAAACAGGTAGTTAACAAATAACTGTCACTCTCTCTCTCCCTCTCTCTGAAACAGGTAGTTAACAAATAACTGTCACTCTCTCTCTCCCTCTCTCTGAAACAGGTAGTTAACAAATAACTGTCACTCTCTCTCTCCCTCTCTCTGAAACAGGTAGTTAACAAATAACTGTCACTCTCTCTCTCCCTCTCTCTGAAACAGGTAGTTAACAAATAACTGTCACTCTCTCTCTCCCTCTCTCTGAAACAGGTAGTTAACAAATAACTGTCACTCTCTCTCTCCCTCTCTCTGAAACAGGTAGTTAACAAATAACTGTCACTCTCTCTCTCCCTCTCTCTGAAACAGGTAGTTAACAAATAACTGTCACTCTCTCTCTCCCTCTCTCTGAAACAGGTAGTTAACAAATAACTGTCACTCTCTCTCTCCCTCTCTGAAACAGGTAGTTAACAAATAACTGTCACTCTCTCTCTCCCTCTCTCTGAAACAGGTAGTTAACAAATAACTGTCACTCTCTCTCTCCCTCTCTCTGAAACAGGTAGTTAACAAATAACTGTCACTCTCTCTCTCCCTCTCTGAAACAGGTAGTTAACAAATAACTGTCTCTCTCTCTCTCCCTCTCTCTGAAACAGGTAGTTAACAAATAACTGTCACTCTCTCTCTCCCTCTCTCTGAAACAGGTAGTTAACAAATGGCTGTCACTCTCTCTCTCCCTCTCTCTGAAACAGGTAGTTAACAAATAACTGTCACTCTCTCTCTCCCTCTCTCTGAAACAGGTAGTGAAACAAATAACTGTCACTCTCTCTCTCCCTCTCTCTGAAACAGATAGTTAACAAATAACTGTCACTCTCTCTCTCCCTCTCTCTGAAACAGGTAGTTAACAAATAACTGTCACTCTCTCTCTCCCTCTCTCTGAAACAGGTAGTTAACAAATAACTGTCACTCTCTCTCTCCCTCTCTCTGAAACAGGTAGTTAACAAATAACTGTCACTCTCTCTCTCCCTCTCTCTGAAACAGATAGTTAACAAATAACTGTCACTCTCTCTCTCCCTCTCTCTGAAACAGGTAGTTAACAAATAACTGTCACTCTCTCTCTCCCTCTCTCTGAAACAGGTAGTTAACAAATGGCTGTCACTCTCTCTCTCCTCTCTCTGAAACAGGTAGTTAACAAATAACTGTCACTCTCTCTCTCCTCTCTCTGAAACAGGTAGTTAACAAATAACTGTCACTCTCTCTCTCCCTCTCTCTGAAACAGGTAGTTAACAAATAACTGTCACTCTCTCTCTCCTCTCTCTGAAACAGATAGTTAACAAATAACTGTCACTCTCTCTCTCCTCTCTGAAACAGGTAGTTAACAAATAACTGTCACTCTCTCTCTCCCTCTCTCTGAAACAGGTAGTTAACAAATAACTGTCACTCTCTCTCTCCCTCTCTCTGAAACAGGTAGTTAACAAATAACTGTCACTCTCTCTCTCCCTCTCTCTGAAACAGGTAGTTAACAAATAACTGTCACTCTCTCTCTCCCTCTCTCTGAAACAGGTAGTTAACAAATAACTGTCACTCTCTCTCCCCTCTCTCTGAAACAGGTAGTTAACAAATAACTGTCACTCTCTCTCTCCCTCTCTCTGAAACAGGTAGTTAACAAATAACTGTCACTCTCTCTCTCCCTCTCTCTGAAACAGGTAGTTAACAAATAACTGTCACTCTCTCTCTCCCTCTCTGAAACAGGTAGTTAACAAATAACTGTCACTCTCTCTCTCCCTCTCTCTGAAACAGGTAGTTAACAAATAACTGTCACTCTCTCTCTCCCTCTCTCTGAAACAGGTAGTTAACAAATAACTGTCACTCTCTCTCTCCCTCTCTCTGAAACAGGTAGTTAACAAATAACTGTCACTCTCTCTCTCCCTCTCTCTGAAACAGGTAGTTAACAAATAACTGTCACTCTCTCTCTCCCTCTCTCTGAAACAGGTAGTTAACAAATAACTGTCACTCTCTCTCTCCCTCTCTCTGAAACAGGTAGTTAACAAATAACTGTCACTCTCTCTCTCCCTCTCTCTGAAACAGGTAGTTAACAAATAACTGTCACTCTCTCTCTCCCTCTCTCTGAAACAGGTAGTTAACAAATAACTGTCACTCTCTCTCTCCTCTCTCTGAAACAGGTAGTTAACAAATAACTGTCACTCTCTCTCCCTCTCTCTGAAACAGGTAGTTAACAAATAACTGTCACTCTCTCTCTCCCTCTCTCTGAAACAGGTAGTTAACAAATAACTGTCACTCTCTCTCCCCTCTCTCTGAAACAGGTAGTTAACAAATAACTGTCACTCTCTCTCTCCCTCTCTCTGAAACAGGTAGTTAACAAATAACTGTCACTCTCTCTCTCCCTCTCTCTGAAACAGGTAGTTAACAAATAACTGTCACTCTCTCTCTCCCTCTCTCTGAAACAGGTAGTTAACAAATAACTGTCACTCTCTCTCTCCCTCTCTCTGAAACAGGTAGTTAACAAATAACTGTCACTCTCTCTCTCCCTCTCTGAAACAGGTAGTTAACAAATAACTGTCACTCTCTCTCTCCCTCTCTCTGAAACAGGTAGTTAACAAATAACTGTCACTCTCTCTCTCCCTCTCTCTGAAACAGGTAGTTAACAAATAACTGTCACTCTCTCTCTCCCTCTCTCTGAAACAGGTAGTTAACAAATAACTGTCACTCTCTCTCTCCCTCTCTCTGAAACAGGTAGTTAACAAATAACTGTCACTCTCTCTCTCCCTCTCTCTGAAACAGGTAGTTAACAAATAACTGTCACTCTCTCTCTCCCTCTCTCTGAAACAGGTAGTTAACAAATAACTGTCACTCTCTCTCTCCCTCTCTGAAACAGGTAGTTAACAAATAACTGTCACTCTCTCTCTCCCTCTCTCTGAAACAGGTAGTTAACAAATAACTGTCACTCTCTCTCTCCCTCTCTCTGAAACAGGTAGTTAACAAATAACTGTCACTCTCTCTCTCCCTCTCTCTGAAACAGGTAGTTAACAAATAACTGTCACTCTCTCTCTCCCTCTCTCTGAAACAGGTAGTTAACAAATAACTGTCACTCTCTCTCTCCCTCTCTCTGAAACAGGTAGTTAACAAATAACTGTCACTCTCTCTCTCCCTCTCTCTGAAACAGGTAGTTAACAAATAACTGTCACTCTCTCTCTCCCTCTCTGAAACAGGTAGTTAACAAATAACTGTCACTCTCTCTCTCCCTCTCTCTGAAACAGGTAGTTAACAAATAACTGTCACTCTCTCTCTCCCTCTCTCTGAAACAGGTAGTTAACAAATAACTGTCACTCTCTCTCTCCCTCTCTCTGAAACAGGTAGTTAACAAATAACTGTCACTCTCTCTCCTCCCTCTCTCTGAAACAGGTAGTTAACAAATGACTGTCACTCTCTCTCTCCCTCTCTCTGAAACAGGTAGTTAACAAATGGCTGTCACTCTCTCTCTCTCTCCCTCTCTCTGAAACAGGTAGTTAACAAATGGCTGTCACTCTCTCTCTCCCTCTCTCTGAAACAGGTAGTTAACAAATAACTGTCACTCTCTCTCTCCCTCTCTCTGAAACAGGTAGTTAACAAATAACTGTCACTCTCTCTCTCTCTCCCTCTCTCTGAAACAGGTAGTTAACAAATAACTGTCACTCTCTCTCTCCCTCTCTCTGAAACAGGTAGTTAACAAATGGCTGTCACTCTCTCTCTCCCTCTCTCTGAAACAGGTAGTTAACAAATAACTGTCTCTCTCTCTCTCCCTCTCTCTGAAACAGGTAGTGAAACAAATAACTGTCACTCTCTCTCTCCCTCTCTCTGAAACAGGTAGTTAACAAATAACTGTCTCTCTCTCTCTCCCTCTCTCTGAAACAGGTAGTGAAACAAATAACTGTCACTCTCTCTCTCCCTCTCTCTGAAACAGGTAGTTAACAAATGGCTGTCTCTCTCTCTCTCCCTCTCTCTGAAACAGGTAGTTAACAAATAACTGTCACTCTCTCTCTCCCTCTCTCTGAAACAGATAGTTAACAAATGGCTGTCACTCTCTCTCTCCCTCTCTCTGAAACAGGTAGTTAACAAATAACTGTCTCTCTCTCTCTCCCTCTCTCTGAAACAGGTAGTTAACAAATAACTGTCACTCTCTCTCCCCTCTCTCTGAAACAGGTAGTTAACAAATAACTGTCACTCTCTCTCTCCCTCTCTCTGAAACAGGTAGTTAACAAATAACTGTCACTCTCTCTCTCCCTCTCTCTGAAACAGGTAGTTAACAAATAACTGTCACTCTCTCTCTCCCTCTCTCTGAAACAGGTAGTTAACAAATAACTGTCACTCTCTCTCTCCCTCTCTCTGAAACAGGTAGTTAACAAATAACTGTCACTCTCTCTCTCCCTCTCTCTGAAACAGGTAGTTAACAAATAACTGTCACTCTCTCTCTCCTCTCTCTGAAACAGGTAGTTAACAAATAACTGTCACTCAAATAACTCTCTCCCTCCCTCTCTGAAACAGGTAGTTAACAAATAACTGTCACTCTCTCTCTCCCTCTCTGAAACTGTTAACAAATAACTGTCAGGTAGTTAACAAATAACTGTCACTCTCTCTCTCCTCTCTCTGAAACAGGTAGTTAACAAATAACTGTCACTCTCTCTCTCCCTCTCTCTGAAACAGGTAGTTAACAAATAACTGTCACTCTCTCTCTCCCTCTCTCTGAAACAGGTAGTTAACAAATGGCTGTCACTCTCTCTCTCCCTCTCTCTGAAACAGGTAGTTAACAAATAACTGTCACTCTCTCTCTCCCTCTCTCTGAAACAGGTAGTTAACAAATAACTGTCACTCTCTCTCTCCCTCTCTCTGAAACAGGTAGTTAACAAATAACTGTCACTCTCTCTCTCCCTCTCTCTGAAACAGGTAGTTAACAAATGGCTGTCTCTCTCTCTCTCCCTCTCTCTGAAACAGGTAGTTAACAAATAACTGTCACTCTCTCTCTCCCTCTCTCTGAAACAGGTAGTTAACAAATAACTGTCACTCTCTCTCTCCCTCTCTCTGAAACAGGTAGTTAACAAATAACTGTCACTCTCTCTCTCCCTCTCTCTGAAACAGGTAGTTAACAAATAACTGTCACTCTCTCTCTCCCTCTCTCTGAAACAGGTAGTTAACAAATAACTGTCACTCTCTCTCTCCCTCTCTCTGAAACAGGTAGTTAACAAATAACTGTCACTCTCTCTCTCCCTCTCTCTGAAACAGGTAGTTAACAAATAACTGTCACTCTCTCTCTCCCTCTCTCTGAAACAGGTAGTTAACAAATAACTGTCACTCTCTCTCCCTCTCTCTGAAACAGGTAGTTAACAAATAACTGTCACTCTCTCTCCCTCTCTCTGAAACAGATAGTTAACAAATAACTGTCACTCTCTCTCTCTCCTCTCTCTGAAACAGGTAGTTAACAAATAACTGTCACTCTCTCTCTCCCTCTCTCTGAAACAGGTAGTTAACAAATAACTGTCACTCTCTCCCTCTCTCTGAAACAGGTAGTTAACAAATAACTCTCTGAAACAGGTAGTTAACAAATAACTGTCACTCTCTCTCTCCCTCTCTCTGAAACAGGTAGTTAACAAATAACTGTCACTCTCTCTCTCCCTCTCTCTGAAACAGGTAGTTAACAAATAACTGTCACTCTCTCTCTCCCTCTCTCTGAAACAGGTAGTTAACAAATAACTGTCACTCTCTCTCTCCCTCTCTCTGAAACAGGTAGTTAACAAATGGCTGTCACTCTCTCTCTCCCTCTCTCTGAAACAGGTAGTTAACAAATAACTGTCACTCTCTCTCTCCCTCTCTCTGAAACAGGTAGTTAACAAATAACTGTCACTCTCTCTCTCCCTCTCTCTGAAACAGGTAGTTAACAAATAACTGTCACTCTCTCTCTCCCTCTCTCTGAAACAGGTAGTTAACAAATAACTGTCACTCTCTCTCTCCTCTCTCTGAAACAGGTAGTTAACAAATAACTGTCACTCTCTCTCTCCCTCTCTCTGAAACAGGTAGTTAACAAATAACTGTCACTCTCTCTCTCCCTCTCTCTGAAACAGGTAGTTAACAAATAACTGTCACTCTCTCTCTCCCTCTCTCTGAAACAGGTAGTGAAACAAATAACTGTCACTCTCTCTCTCCCTCTCTCTGAAACAGGTAGTTAACAAATAACTGTCACTCTCTCTCTCCCTCTCTCTGAAACAGGTAGTTAACAAATAACTGTCACTCTCTCTCTCCCTCTCTCTGAAACAGGTAGTTAACAAATAACTGTCACTCTCTCTCTCCCTCTCTCTGAAACAGGTAGTTAACAAATGGCTGTCACTCTCTCTCTCCCTCTCTCTGAAACAGGTAGTTAACAAATGGCTGTCAAAACAGGTAGTTAACAAATAACTGTCACTCTCTCTCTCCCTCTCTCTGAAACAGGTAGTTAACAAATAACTGTCACTCTCTCTCTCCCTCTCTCTGAAACAGGTAGTTAACAAATAACTGTCACTCTCTCTCTCTCTCTGAAACAGGTAGTTAACAAATAACTCACTGAAACAGGTAGTTAACAAATAACTGTCACTCTCTCTCTCCCTCTCTCTGAAACAGGTAGTTAACAAATAACTGTCACTCTCTCTCTCCCTCTCTCTGAAACAGGTAGCTAACAAATAACTGTCACTCTCTCTCTCCCTCTCTCTGAAACAGGTAGTTAACAAATAACTGTCACTCTCTCTCTCCCTCTCTCTGAAACAGGTAGTTAACAAATAACTGTCACTCTCTCTCTCCCTCTCTCTGAAACAGGTAGTTAACAAATAACTGTCACTCTCTCTCTCCCTCTCTCTGAAACAGGTAGTTAACAAATGGCTGTCACTCTCTCTCTCCTCTCTCTGAAACAGGTAGTTAACAAATGGCTGTCACTCTCTCTCTCCCTCTCTCTGAAACAGGTAGTTAACAAATAACTGTCACTCTCTCTCTCCCTCTCTCTGAAACAGGTAGTTAACAAATGGCTGTCACTCTCTCTCTCCCTCTCTCTGAAACAGGTAGTTAACAAATAACTGTCACTCTCTCTCTCCCTCTCTCTGAAACAGGTAGTTAACAAATGGCTGTCACTCTCTCTCTCCCTCTCTCTGAAACAGGTAGTTAACAAATAACTGTCACTCTCTCTCTCCCTCTCTCTGAAACAGGTAGTTAACAAATAACTGTCACTCTCTCTCTCCCTCTCTCTGAAACAGGTAGTTAACAAATAACTGTCACTCTCTCTCTCCCTCTCTCTGAAACAGGTAGTTAACAAATAACTGTCACTCTCTCTCTCCCTCTCTGAAACAGGTAGTTAACAAATAACTGTCACTCTCTCTCTCCCTCTCTGAAACAGGTAGTTAACAAATAACTGTCACTCTCTCTCTCCCTCTCTCTGAAACAGGTAGTTAACAAATAACTGTCACTCTCTCTCTCCCTCTCTCTGAAACAGGTAGTTAACAAATAACTGTCACTCTCTCTCTCCCTCTCTCTGAAACAGGTAGTTAACAAATAACTGTCACTCTCTCTCTCCCTCTCTCTGAAACAGGTAGTTAACAAATAACTGTCACTCTCTCTCTCCCTCTCTCTGAAACAGGTAGTTAACAAATAACTGTCACTCTCTCTCTCCCTCTCTCTGAAACAGGTAGTTAACAAATAACTGTCACTCTCTCTCTCCTCTCTCTGAAACAGGTAGCTAACAAATAACTGTCACTCTCTCTCTCCCTCTCTCTGAAACAGGTAGTTAACAAATAACTGTCACTCTCTCTCTCCCTCTCTCTGAAACAGGTAGTTAACAAATAACTGTCACTCTCTCTCTCCCTCTCTCTGAAACAGGTAGTTAACAAATAACTGTCACTCTCTCTCTCCCTCTCTCTGAAACAGGTAGTTAACAAATGGCTGTCACTCTCTCTCTCCCTCTCTCTGAAACAGGTAGTTAACAAATGGCTGTCACTCTCTCTCTCCCTCTCTCTGAAACAGGTAGTTAACAAATAACTGTCACTCTCTCTCTCCCTCTCTCTGAAACAGGTAGTTAACAAATGGCTGTCACTCTCTCTCTCCCTCTCTCTGAAACAGGTAGTTAACAAATAACTGTCACTCTCTCTCTCCCTCTCTCTGAAACAGGTAGTTAACAAATGGCTGTCACTCTCTCTCTCCCTCTCTCTGAAACAGGTAGTTAACAAATAACTGTCACTCTCTCTCTCCCTCTCTCTGAAACAGGTAGTTAACAAATAACTGTCACTCTCTCTCTCCCTCTCTCTGAAACAGGTAGTTAACAAATAACTGTCACTCTCTCTCTCCCTCTCTCTGAAACAGGTAGTTAACAAATAACTGTCACTCTCTCTCTCCCTCTCTGAAACAGGTAGTTAACAAATAACTGTCACTCTCTCTCTCCCTCTCTGAAACAGGTAGTTAACAAATAACTGTCACTCTCTCTCTCCCTCTCTCTGAAACAGGTAGTTAACAAATAACTGTCACTCTCTCTCTCCCTCTCTCTGAAACAGGTAGTTAACAAATAACTGTCACTCTCTCTCTCCCTCTCTCTGAAACAGGTAGTTAACAAATAACTGTCACTCTCTCTCTCCCTCTCTGAAACAGGTAGTTAACAAATAACTGTCACTCTCTCTCTCCCTCTCTCTGAAACAGGTAGTTAACAAATAACTGTCACTCTCTCTCTCCCTCTCTCTGAAACAGGTAGTTAACAAATAACTGTCACTCTCTCTCTCCCTCTCTCTGAAACAGGTAGTTAACAAATAACTGTCACTCTCTCTCTCCTCTCTCTGAAACAGGTAGTTAACAAATGGCTGTCACTCTCTCTCTCCCTCTCTCTGAAACAGGTAGTTAACAAATAACTGTCACTCTCTCTCTCCCTCTCTCTGAAACAGGTAGTTAACAAATAACTGTCACTCTCTCTCTCCCTCTCTCTGAAACAGGTAGTTAACAAATAACTGTCACTCTCTCTCTCCCTCTCTCTGAAACAGGTAGTTAACAAATAACTGTCACTCTCTCTCTCCCTCTCTCTGAAACAGGTAGTTAACAAATAACTGTCACTCTCTCTCTCCCTCTCTCTGAAACAGGTAGTTAACAAATAACTGTCACTCTCTCTCTCTCCCTCTGAAACAGATAGTTAACAAATAACTGTCTCTCTCTCTCTCCCTCTCTCTGAAACAGGTAGTTAACAAATAACTGTCACTCTCTCTCCCTCTCTCTGAAACAGGTAGTTAACAAATAACTGTCACTCTCTCTCTCCCTCTCTCTGAAACAGGTAGTTAACAAATAACTGTCACTCTCTCTCTCCCTCTCTCTGAAACAGGTAGTTAACAAATAACTGTCACTCTCTCTCTCCTCTCTCTGAAACAGGTAGTTAACAAATAACTGTCACTCTCTCTCTCCCTCTCTCTGAAACAGGTAGTTAACAAATAACTGTCACTCTCTCTCTCCCTCTCTCTGAAACAGGTAGTTAACAAATAACTGTCACTCTCTCTCTCCCCTCTCTCTGAAACAGGTAGTTAACAAATAACTGTCACTCTCTCTCTCCCTCTGAAACAGGTAGTTAACAAATAACTGTCACTCTCTCTCTCCCTCTCTCTGAAACAGGTAGTTAACAAATAACTGTCACTCTCTCTCCCCTCTCTCTGAAACAGGTAGTTAACAAATAACTGTCACTCTCTCTCTCCCTCTCTCTGAAACAGGTAGTTAACAAATAACTGTCACTCTCTCTCTCCCTCTCTCTGAAACAGGTAGTTAACAAATAACTGTCACTCTCTCTCTCCCTCTCTCTGAAACAGGTAGTTAACAAATAACTGTCACTCTCTCTCTCCCTCTCTCTGAAACAGGTAGTTAACAAATAACTGTCACTCTCTCTCTCCCTCTCTCTGAAACAGATAGTTAACAAATGGCTGTCACTCTCTCTCTCCCTCTCTCTGAAACAGGTAGTTAACAAATAACTGTCTCTCTCTCTCTCCCTCTCTCTGAAACAGGTAGTGAAACAAATAACTGTCACTCTCTCTCTCCCTCTCTCTGAAACAGGTAGTTAACAAATAACTGTAAGCACTTTACCAGTTTCATCATATTGTTTTGATGGGTTTTGCGACTGCACTTTCAAAGTTCTTGACATTTTCCGCATTGACTGACCTTCATGTCTTCAATTAATGATGGACTGTCGTTTCTCTTTGCTTATTTCAGCTGTTTTTGCCATAATATGGACTTTTACCAAATAGGGATATCTTTTGTATACCACCTCTACAGTACCGTGTCAATTTTTAACAAGATACACCTGTTCATTTAAATTCATTCCAGGTGTCTACCACATGAAGCTGGTTGAGAGAATGCCAAGCGTGTGCAAAGCTGTCAAGGCGATGGGTGGCTACTTTGAAGAATCTCAAATGTAGACAATTGTAAAAATAAAGAAAAATCTTTTAATGAGTAGGTGTGTCCAAACTTTTGACTGGTACTGTAGGTAGACCAGGAACTAGTGATAGAGAGAAATAAAGAGTAGGACTGTTTTAAAGCTTTACCTCCATCTGTGCAGAAATAAATCAGGATGCTAATCACCCTGTGCACTGCAACACTGACCTTCCATGAGTTAGGAATTAACAGGTGTGAGTAATTAATAGGGATGAGAGGGGATGGAGGATATTAATAACTAATAAAACTAATAAACAGTCTAATCTAATAAATACATGACATAAATGGATATTGGGCAACACCTAGGTGTAATCTAAACAGTTAAATAGGCAAGCTCCCTTGTTTCAGAGAGAGGGGGAGAGAGAGAGTGACAGACAGAACTAGTTGCTGCTTAACAGTGGATATACTAAAATAACCACAGCATATAAGAACAGTCAAACAGCTCTTTGTTTATTTTGTGTGGCATTGCATTGTGTATCCACAATATTATTCGGAGAAATTCTAGTTTATTTATGTGATCTGTTACCTACTCACCTCTGCGGTTTGACGTCGTTTTTCCTGAATCACAGGACAGGAGGCTATCCTACTCCCCAAGGCACTGCAGGGAGCAGGCGGCTATGAGCATGTCCCAAGGATCTTAGCTCAGGATAACTTGCCCTAAAACCCCTGAAATGAAAAATAGAACTTGGAAAGTGTGGCAAACTGTAGAGGTAGGATAATATTCATCACCCCATCTTCCTCTATCTTCCCCCCCCCTCCATTCCTCCCTCAATCCTAAATGTAACCCTTAGTGGGGAAAATGCAAAACTGACCCTAGATCATTGACTAACTTTACCCCACTCTCTTTCTGGTCAGCTGATTACCCACCTCCCCCAGGGTTGCCAAATTGTAACTAAATGCGCCAACAAGGAGTAAAAAATGGAATAATTTCAACCCCCCTTTTTATACAGATTTGGGACCAGGCTACAACACATTAAATTACTATCCTGAATAATCCTTGCTAGCTGATCTGCTCATCAGTAATGTAGTGTAGTGTCATTAGCCTCATTAGCCTATGGTAATTTATGGAATGACTTCCAAGGTGCTATACTAGGCCATTCTTCCTAGGAGAGACTCCTGATGAACTGACTACCATGACGGTCAATGGACAATTTAATATTCTGCACAAATCGCATAGTGGAAAGGCCAATTGGTGATTGATATGAAATGACAAAATCTACACGTGGTACTGTACATTAAAACCTCTTTCTATGCAGTGCAGCTGCCTACTGAGATTTGCCTTATCACCACAACTCCGTCTCACTAAAGCTCAGTCTCACTACAGCTCCGTCTCACTACTGCCCTCTATATTCCCCATTGATGCTGGGCGCCACCGTCTCACAGAGAAATCTGGTCATGTTGATAACACTCCACTAGAGAGCACACTTTACCTGTACAAGACATATTGAACTATTGGAAGAGCAGTATCTGAAATAACCACCGTAGTGACATACCTGTTTGAAGGACAGATGAGGCCATTGATGTCAGAGCTAACTGCATTCTCTTAATTATAACATCAACTGAACAATACGATACATGGGGGTCGTAAACATGCCTCAAGGTCAAACACTGTAACAATAATGTTTCACGTTACTGACATATGTTTTCATGTACAGACATAACATTTCTTCCCCTCCCCCTCACAGGAACCAAGGTGTGAAACTCAGTGTGGAAGTCATGCAGGTGCTCAGGCCTGCTATGAGTACAGACTGGCCGGGCTGATGCCTTGTAAGGGTTCGGACTGGATGGGGATGGTCAGCACAGGAGGCTGGTGAGGGGAGGATGGCTCAGACCAAATGGCTGGAATGGAAGCCATGTGTTTAATGTGTTTGATACCATTCCATTTATATCGTTCCAGCCATTACTATGAGACTGTTCTCTCCAATTAAGGTGCTAGCAGCCACATGTGGGCTGAAGGGTTGGGCCTCCAAACCGTGGAGGTGCCTCAGTAGCTGAAGCTCATGCCCCAACATGAATCCACTGGACTAGGGAGACCCCTGCTCTCCCCTGGAGAGCTGCTGCGTGGCATGGTAGTGCAGAAGTGTTTAGAGTAGGCTGATGGCGAATGTGCACCCTTGTGCAAGTTTTTTTGAGTGTCTGGTTCTTGAGCGTCTGATTAAACCACTCTACCCAGCTCTGTCCCTGGGGGTGGTAGAATTCTGGGCAGATGTGGTGGATCCCTTTCCCTTTCAGGTAGGAGAATAGCTCATTAAACATGGTCTTGGGTAGGCCCCAACTGCCAGTATTTATTATCTACATAGTACTTTCTTATTTTTAGTGTACAGATTAGCATACTGAATACTGAATGAATAAAACATCATACAGTGCACTTTTTAAGGTGAATAAATAAATTAAAGTGATTTATAAAGTTACTAAATAAGTCATGGTTTTGAATAACACTTGGGGCTTTGACAGGATGAAATAGTATTCTTATGTTCCTCCACTACAGTAGCTGCCACCACAGCTTCTTCACTCCTTTGGACTTGTAATCTAATCATAGACACTTTCTCCATTGAATTATGGATTTTCCTAAATTTGTGTAGCTCTTTATTGAGTAAAAAGAGCAGTACATGTATGAGTATCCATGATGTTGTGTCTGAGGGTGACCAATGGGACACTAACCTCATTACAGGCCTCTTAAAGTAACACGTCCGTAAGCTCCAAATCTCTTTAATACAATGTCCATTAGAAAGTGCTGAGCAAAGCTCTCTTCTAGCCATTAAGATGGTCTAGATCTTCTGTACAAGTCTACTCTCTACTTTCCTCTCATTTCCCTTGGTTTGTTTAGTTTTACATTGATAATCAGAGACACAAACAGCATTACTGCTGAAGACTACCTCTCACATGATCATTATGATTTATTTAGACTACATTACAACAGAAGATATGCAGAATGTAATATCTCTTGAAATAAACTTTTAAGGTGATAAAACAGGAATAAATGTGAATATTTTTTTAAATGACATGTTTCTAGGATGTTTGGGAGGAAATTACATTGAAATGCATGAGTAATCCTCTCTCCCGCACACACACACACACACACACACACACACACACACACACACACACACACACACACACACACACACACACACACACACACACACACACACACACACACACACACACACACACACACACACACACGCACACATAAACGTGCAAACATGCATGCACACGCACAGTCTTAAAATCTTAGTCACACAATAAGCATCAGCTATAATACTGCAACATAAGCACAAGTACTCAATGAATGACCTGTGAATTACATGTAACTTTATGTTGCTACACTTAACGTTTTATGAAAATAATATTTTACATTATTTTGATAAAAATCTATAAATATTGCTATACCTAATATTAATAAATTCTGTCATATGTTCAGGATGAGGACGTTTACACGTCTCAGACCATTATCTATGAAAACATATTTCAATAACCATATAGTATTTCCTGGTGGTGCAGCTATTCTACTTTGTGCCTATGTATTACCACAGCTTAATGTGTTTCTTATCGCCACTTATAATAAACCATCTGTTGTCCCACAGCACTCTGTCTCTTCACTCTTTTATGCTTGGAGTATGAAGCTTCAAACATGTCTCTAGAATATATTGAAATATATCTTCAAAAGAGAAACTTTACATTTAACAGTGTTTAAAAGTTGTATGCAAATGACTAACTCAGTTCTGAGTATATGGATGAGGCCTAGGTGTGTAACAGCCAATGCAGCGTTTCAGATTAAGCCATCATCTCCTGATAGGTATGAGCAGGTGTAACCTTAATAACTTGATGAGTGGCCAGTTATGTTTGCAGTGGTGGCTGGATTATATATTAACAGTGGCCTAAATCACATTGTGCTGACTGATTTGGAAAGTGATCATCTAACACCTTAAGATGTGCCTATAAAATCAGGAGTCTGACCTCCTGGGTGCATTTGTAGAAAGGACCCTTTCCATCTCTCTTTCTGTACAGCCGGAACACCATCTGAAGAAGGGCTGAACGCCACCGCAAGACCGCAACCATGAACGGCACAGAGGGACCAGATTTCTACGTCCCTATGTCCAATGCTACTGGCATTGTTAGGAACCCCTATGAATACCCCCAGTACTACCTTGTCAGCCCAGCGGCGTACTCACTCATGGCTGCCTACATGTTCTTCCTCATCCTCACCGGCTTCCCCATCAACTTCCTCACACTCTACGTCACCATCGAGCACAAAAAGCTGAGGACCGCCCTGAACTACATCCTGCTGAACCTGGCTGTGGCCGATCTCTTCATGGTAATCGGAGGCTTCACCACTACGATGTACACCTCCATGCATGGCTATTTCGTCTTTGGAAGAACGGGCTGCAACATCGAGGGATTCTTTGCTACCCATGGTGGTGAGATTGCCCTGTGGTCCCTGGTTGTCCTGGCTATTGAGAGGTGGTTGGTCGTCTGCAAACCTATTAGCAACTTCCGCTTCACTGAGACCCATGCCATCATAGGCGTGGCCTTTACCTGGGTCATGGCTGCTGCTTGCTCCGTGCCCCCTCTGCTTGGCTGGTCCCGCTATATCCCCGAAGGCATGCAGTGCTCATGTGGAATTGACTACTACACACGCGCCCCTGACATCAACAATGAGTCCTTTGTCATCTACATGTTCGTTGTCCACTTTATGATTCCCCTGTTCATCATCTCCTTCTGCTACGGCAACCTGCTCTGCGCTGTCAAGGCAGCTGCCGCCGCCCAGCAGGAGTCTGAGACCACCCAGAGGGCTGAGAGGGAAGTGACCCGCATGGTCATCATGATGGTCGTCTCCTTCCTAGTGTGCTGGGTGCCCTACGCCAGCGTGGCCTGGTATATCTTCTGCAACCAGGGATCAGAGTTCGGCCCCGTCTTCATGACAATTCCGGCATTCTTTGCCAAGAGTTCGTCCCTGTACAACCCTCTCATCTACGTGTTGATGAACAAGCAGTTCCGTAACTGCATGATCACCACCCTGTGCTGTGGGAAGAACCCCTTCGAGGAGGAGGAGGGAGCCTCCACCACTGCCTCCAAGACCGAGGCCTCCTCCGTGTCCTCCAGCTCCGTGGCTCCTGCATAAACGGGCCCCCAACGTGGGCCCTGCGATCCAGCGTCCACAAAGAAGACTTCTGCTCCCGGAAACGACAAAGGCTCACGTCTACAGAAATAACTCTTGTATTTTTGCAAACCAGTTGGTTCAACCTAAAGACAGTTGCAGATGGGCAGCCCACAACAAAGTTGTTTATGTATATGTAAAGAGAGTCTAACGTAACAATGTGCAGGGATGGAATTGGAAAATAATCACTCTGGGAATTAACCAATGTAAATTGTTCAGATTCTGTATTTTTACATGTCCAAATTATTTCACTTTGAGAACTCTGTTCCCACTCATTCCCTCCCAATTCCACCCCTGTCGATGTGCAAGATGTTTTGTCTTTCTCGAGACAGGAAAGGAAAATATCTTAAATATTTTACAGTTGGATTCTATATGTTACTGGCTTATTTGTGAATGTAGAGACACGTAATCAAGGCAACGTAATAAATCGCACTTTGCAAAAGACAATTACTGTTCATGTTTTACTTACTATCAGGGTGAAAAGGTTGGAACTAAAGTAGTATGTTTAATTAACTGAGTTAATGTGAATCACCTGCTCTTAAATGAAACAGCAAATAATTCAACATATAGACGACATGTTGTGTACAGTCAGGACCTGGGTTCAAAAACGATTTCAGGTATTTCAATTACTTTTGAATGCATTTCAAAGCAAGTATTCAGATAATATTGGAAAGTATTTTAAAGTACTCAAATACACTGACTCAAATACACTCCCATGCATTTAGGCCAGGTATTAGAAAATAGTATTTGAATTAAGCATTGGAAATAGTTTCAAATGCAATTTCATTGACTTTGGTTTATAATAATAAAATAAAACTACTTGCTTTTGGCTGTGTTTTGAAAATACTCAAATACACATTCTTGTGTATTTTTTTTTTTAATACTTAGACGTATTTAAACTGAGGTCTGATACAGTCAAGTGTTCTCATAGATTTGATAAAGGTGTTTAGATGGAACAGTGATCTAAGGTCAATCACAGGTCACCTTGTACTGAGTATGTAATGCTAATTCTACGGGATTATGACATGAATAAGCATAGCTATGTATGACTCAATACATACATGAATATGCAGACATGACTATAGCTTCTGATTTACAGTAATCACCCACAAGGTTGATGAGGTGAAAGACATAATTGGATCAAGTGCAGTCAGTCAATCCTCTCTCTCTCTCTCTCTCTCTCTCTCTCTCTCTCTCTCTCTCTCTCTCTCTCTCTCTCTCTCTCTCTCTCTCTCTCTCTCTCTCTCTCTCTCTCTCTCTCTCTCTCTCTCTCTCTCTCTCTCTCTCTCTCTCTCTCTCTCTCTCTCTCTCTCTCTCTCTCTCTCTCTCTCTCTCTCTCTCTCTCTCTCTCTCTCTCTCTCTCTCTCTCTCTCTCTCTCTCTCACACACAATTGAATGTGAAAAAATGACAGGTTGCCTATTATAGCCCATAACTGGTAAAGTATAGCATCAGGTATAGTATGCTCTAGATTTACTGCGGTTACAGATACTGAATCATTGTCACCATATCCATGCCTTTTCCCCTCCATGTAAAGACGGTGGTATAAGCTGTACCTACATGTCTATGTGATACATGATAGAAGCTCAGGGAGTGACGTGAGATTTCTCCTCCTCAGTGCTCGGTTGTGCAGACATATCTGTCAGGCTGGAGCATAACAAACACTTCAAAAACTCTCTCATAATGACCTTTGTTGTGTAGCTATAGCAACCCTCATACCATCGGATCTCTGGCTGAATACAGATACGCTCACTCGCCAAGCGATCTGCTCCAATCCAACTCCAGCAGAGACAGGCTGAGGGAAACAACAACACATCAATCACTGGCCGCAGACCAGATTAGGGGCTGGGCTGAAGACAGGCAGGGAGGAGTGGGAGCATTACACCTCATCATTTCCAATTTCCACTCTTTGCCTTCATCAGTTCAGAAATTCTCTAACTGCTTGCTCAGACAGGAACTTTACATATCTACACTAATGAATGAATCTCATCAATATTCTGCTGACTCAATAGTTTGTATTTTTTTGTATTTTTTACTGCCTCTGAAGCGAGTTTTTCTGCCTCAGAAGAGTGGCTTTCATCTTGGCTTCTGTCACTTCGGCACTTACAAAATCACAGTGCATAGTTGTGTGTTTCCATGACAACTGCCTATCAAGGTCAACTTGCTAGCACCCATCTCCTCTAAGGTTGTTGTAAATGATGTCATCGTCACATGGAATAGGGATGCCTGCAGCATCAATACCTCCCTGGGAAGGTAACAAAGGTTGCATTGGCTTGGAGAAGGATCGCTTGGTGAGTGCAAAGAACTCTTTAATTCACATCTCCCCCCATCTAGATGGAAGAAAAAACACATCCATTATTCAGAAGTTAAAGCTATAAGTCAGTTAGATTCTGTGATGACTCAGTGCTGTGCGTGCTCCCACACATCCTGAAGGTTTTCCCCTTCATTAGCTATGGTATGGATCACTATGGAGGAAAAAACATCTCAATGTCTACTTACATGCTAATAACTCTATTATTGTCTGCAGGGAAATCTAATGACACCTTATATATTGTTTAAACTTTTGATCAGAGACAAGTAGTGCTCTACATAGGGAATAAAAAGACAGCACAAGGAGTGGACTGTTGTCCCATCATCACAGCTTCAGACACATTTTTCCCCAGTGTACACTAGGTTACTGATATGGCCTGTATGATTAAAAGGCTCATCTCGAGTTGAAAGTAAAATCTGTTTCTCTTGTTGGTCAATTTCTTCAACAAATGATCAGGTCTATATAGTTATCAAATATACATTATTAATGGAAAGGAAGCACAGACTCTTTAAGTATTAAAATACTTATTTTAGTAATACAATTGTGGGCAGAGGTTGATACAGAGTACAGATTAACAGCATATGATAGTTCTCCCCAAGTTCTGAAAAATGTCTAAGACATCCTGTAACTCATATCGCCTCCCCAATCCCCCTTACGTAACTTTCCCTAGCAACAACATTTTAATAAATCTAACCTCCCCCTGACAGCGAAAACCATCTTATCAGCAAGTAAAAACTCAGAATTGGGTTTGACCGAAACTTGACCTTTCATCACAAGTATAGAGTCATAACAATGTGAACGAGTGTATGCATCTTCTGACAGGTGGCTGGTTTCATCAGGTCTGTGGCAGCCTTGTGTTCTCAGAAAACCAGATAACCACGGTGGGATCCAGACAGGAGGAGTCTGAACGTAGACGCCTTCTGAAAGTGTCTATGCCCTGCGACGAACCATCAAACAAGCAAAGCATCAATACAGGGCTAAGATTGAATCATACTACACCGGCTTCAGCACTCGTCAGATGTGGCTGGGCTTGCAAACTATTATGAACTACAAAGGGAAGCACAGCCACGAGCTACCCAGTGACACGAGTATACCAGAGGAGCTAAATCACTTCTATGCTCGCTTTGAGGCAAGCAACACTGAGGCATGCATGAGAGCATCAGCTGTTCCGGATGACTGTGTGATCACGCTCTCCGTAGCCGATGTGAGTAAGACCTTTAAACAGGTCAACATACACAAGGCTGCGGGGCCAGACAGATTACCAGGACGTGTGCTCCAGGCATGTGCTAACCAACTGGCAAGTGTCTTCACTGACATTTTCAACATGTCCATGATTGAGTCTGTAATACCAACATGCTTCAAGCAGACCACCATAGTCCCTGTGCCATGTTGTTTTATTTAATTACTTACCTACACACACACACACACACACACACACACACCTTTTTTTCGCACTATTGGTTAGAGCCTGTAAGTAAGCATTTCACTGTTGTATTCAGCGCACGTGATAAATAAACTTTGATTTGATTTGACCTTCAGCTTGATCCATTCTCCAACGTCAACAGGCAGGCTGTCTGGGTCGCCCTGTTCTGGAACGTCCTGGTCTTTCCTGTATTGGGAATACAAATACCTAACAGCATGGGTGAGTTCCTTCATATATTTACTCAAATTATCATCCAGCACAGTCAGGGCCGTCAGTTTTGGAGTCATTGGGGGCGTGCACATGTGGGCTACGCCCTGTTCCGCGGTTTATACTATTGCGCATTTTCATCAAGACTAAGGGGAGACATTCTACCTATGACTTCCCTGTGGAGTGGCATGCTTTGGAAAGCCCCCCTTTTATGGTTTAATTAGCCATCTCAGTAACCCCATTACTGGCGCTGGAAATTTCCCTGGTTTCAAGGGGGTACCTTTACCAATGTTGTATTGCATGCATGTAGTACATTTATACACGTGTGTTTTGCAAATTTCAATCAGATTTGGACAAAACCAGGTGTCAGATATTAGTCTTACCAAGCGACACACACAGGAGACGAGAGGCAGAACTGTTCTGCCAGAGAGTGGTTGTCTCCACGGGCCACCAGGGCCTCTGGAGCAGCCTCTAGACTCCCACAAAGGGTGATTAAGTGCATCCGCAGCCTGGTGTTGGTCCAGATCAGTGATTTCAGACATACACCGGGAGGCAAGCAGAACAGCATGAGTATGGCGGCGGGAAGCAGCATTCTTAGCAGCAGCATCAGCAGCTGCAATACCTATAATAATGCTGTCAGTGTTGCCTGTGTGGGCTCAGACCTTAAGAATAGCCAACTACGCTGTAAGCAACATGGCTTCAAGCAGGGCTTCAATCTGCATACGGTTTTTAATCGGGGTCCCAGACGCGTTAACAAAGCCCCTACCTTTCCAAACCCCTATCCAAGACAGGCAAGCCACCATTGGAAGATCCATCTGCCAGCATTCCCTCTCCATTGACCTCCACTCTTCCACTCTGTTGCCAGGGTGACTTATGCTGTGGTTGGTGAGGGTACATGTTTCTCATATGACCTGTCATTCCGCAATTCCAGCACACCAGCGGTTGTCTCAGTGTTGGTAGGTATGGTTGTGGGTTCCCATATGGTTGAGGAGGGAACTGAGCTGCAGGTGCTTGGGTAAACTGTGAAGGAGGTGGTGGAAGAGGCTGTGGTGGTTGTTGCTGCTGGGTGGCAGGAGGTTCAGCCACCATCAGGTTGCTGGTCTTTCCTTTGTCCGGCTGAGCTAGCTGGGCCTTCTTAAGTTGTGCAACGAGTCCAGCCTTTCTTGCTCTTTCCTCAGTCTTCATCTTTTTCCAGGCTCTGCAGTAGTGTCTAATGTGGTCCTCCTTATTAGGACCTTCAAATCTCTCAGTTGTCTCTCCTTGCCATTCTGTCTTCATCTTATCCATCTAGTCGAGGATATCATCATCTTCAGTGAAGAGCAGTTCACCCGGTCTTGCAACATCTCTGGTGGTGGGAAACATTCCCTTAACTGTCGGTAGAGTGCTTGTCTGAAATGGGTGAAGGGCAGTTCCACTCTCGTGTTCAGTGAATTATTCACATTCTCTCTCCTCTCTCTTCTTCTCCTCCCACTGTCTCCTGTTTGTTCAGTTTTCATTTTTTCTTTATATTCTGTTCTCAGTCGTATCAGTTCTTCTTCCTCTCTTCTGTTCTCTCCATTCACTGTGTGATTACCACTTAAACTTTGCTCTTTATCTTCATCATTACGACCTCGTCTGATAACCTCAACAGCGTTATCCATTTCTCCCTGTGCTTTCTTTTATTGAGCTGCCATGAGGTCCTTTGCCATGGTAACTCTAGGATAGAGAGGTGTTGATTGAGTCTTGGCATCATTCCATATATCTCCTAGTTCTTGATACATTCTACTCAGTGGTGGGGAAGAATTATCTCCTGGAGCTACTAGTTCATTTGGGAGTAGTGGATAAATTCCTTTAAACCTATCCCCACGGATTGTGTAACAATAATTTCACTTTTTCAATTATTCCGCTATTACAAAGAAATGTAGGTTCAGATACATTTAACAGTGAGGCGCCACTTACAGTGGGGAGAACAAGAATTTGATACACCGACGATTTTGCAGGTTTTGCTACTTACAAAGCATGTAGAGGTCTGTAATGTTTATCATGGGTACACTTCAACTGTGAGAGACGGAATCTAAAACAAAATTCCAGAAAATCCCATTGTATGATTTTTAAGTAATTAATTAGCATTTTATTGCATGACATAAGTATTTGATACATCAGAAAAGCAGAACTTAATATTTGGTACAGAAACCTTTGTTTGCAATTACAGAGATCATACGTTTCCTGTAGTTCTTGACCAGGTTTGCACACACTGCAGCAGGGATTTTGGCCCACTCCTCTGTACAGACCTTCTCCAGATCCTTTAGGTTTCGGGGCTGTCGCTGGGTAATACAGACTTTCAGCTCCCTCCAAAGATTTTCTATTGGGTTCAGGTCTGGAGACTGGCTAGGCCACTCCAGGACCTTGAGATGCTTCTTACGGAGCCCCTCCTTAGTTGCCCTGGCTGTGTGTTTCAATGTTCTTACTGAGGGAAGGAGGTTGTTGGCCAAGATCTCGCGATACATGGCCCCATCCATCCTCACCTCAATACGGTGCAGTCTTCCTGTCCCCTTTGTAGAAAAGCATCCCCAAAGAATGATGTTGCCACCTCCATGCTTCACAGTTGGGATGGTGTTTTGGGGGTTGTACTCATCCTTCTTCCTCCAAACACGGCGAGTGGAGTTTAGACCAAAAAGCTCTATTTTTGTCTCATCAGACAACATGACCTTCTCCCATTCCTCCTCTGGATCATCCAGATGGTCATTGGCAAACTTCAGACGGGCCTGGACATGCGCTGGCTTGAGCAGGAAGACCTTGCGTGCGTTGCAGGATTTTTAAATCCATGACTGCATAGTGTGTTACTAATGGTTCTTTGAGACTGTGGTCCCAGCTCTCTTCAGGTCATTGACCAGGTCCTGCTGTGTCGTTCTGGGCTGATCCCTCACCTTCCTCATGATCACTGGTGCCCCACGAGGTGAGATCTTGCATGGAGCCCCAGACCGAGGGTGATTGACTGTCATCTTGAACTTTTTCCATTTTCTAATAATTGCGCCAACAGTTGTTGCCTTCTCACCAAGCTGCTTGCCTATTGTCCTGGATCCCATCCCAGCCTTGTGCAGGTCTACAATTTTATCCTTGATGTCCTTACACAGCTCTCTGGTCTTGGCCATTGTTGAGAGGTTGGAGTCTGTTTGATTGAGTGTGTGGACAGGTGCCTTTTATACAGGTAACGAGTTCAAACAAGTGCAATTAATACACGTAATGAGTGGAGAACAGGAGGGCTTCTTAAATAAAAACGAACAGATCTGTGAGAGACAGAATTCTTACTGGTTGGTAGGTGATCAAATACTTATGTCATGCAATCAATAAAATGTAAATTAATTACTTAAAAATCATACAATGTGAATATCTGGATTTTTGTAGTTTTTTTTTAGATTCCGTCTCTCACAGTTGAAGTGTACCTATGATAATAATTACAGACCTCTACATGCTTTGTAAGTAGGAAAACCTGCAACATCGGCAGTGTATCAAATACTTGTTCTCCCCACTGTACATACCAGAATGACTCATTAACCACAACGTGCTATAGCAAACTACAGACATTAGATATAACAGGCGTCTGCTTACCTTATCATTTTGTAACGCATGCACGTGGATCAACGGTCAGTCCAGCGAAGTGGTCACTCGCTCCTGGCAAGCTCGCCAAAATGTTGGTCAATTTCTTCAACAAATGATCAGGTCTATATAACTACCAAACATACATTAGTAATGGGAAGGAAGCACAGACTCTTTAAGTATTAAAATACTCCTTGTAGTAATACAATTGTAGGCAGAAGTTGATATAGAGTACAGTTTTACAGCATATGATAGTTCTCCCCAAGTTTTGCAAAATGTCTAAGACATCCTGTAACTCATATAGCCTTCCCAATCCCCCTTACATAACTTTCCCTAGCAACAACATTTTAATAAATCTAACCTCCCCCTGACAGCGAGATCCATCTTATCACTAAGTAAAAACTCAGAATTGGGTTTGACCGAAACTTGACCTTTCATCACAAGTATAGAGTCATAACAATGTGAACGAGTGTATGCATCTTCTGACAGGTGGCTGGTTTCATCAGGTCTGTGGCAGCCTTGTGTTCTCAGAAAACCAGATAACCACGGTGGGATCCAGACAGGAGGAGTCTGAACGTAGACGCCTTCTGAAAGTGTCTGAAGGTCACAACACTCAGAAAAGGTTTTAACACACACACAGAGGTCTCCTGAAGAGAGACCTTACAGTTTAAAATAAAATTATTTATTAACCCTTTAAAAGGTATAAGGCCTTAGTTTAACCTTCTTCACATGTCACATTCTTCAAATGGAAAACATATTGTGTGTGTTACAAAACCAAGGGAATATACTGTAGCATAGCTGAAAACCTGCCTCAGGGTTGCTGGTTAACAGCTGTGGGTACCCATTCAGTATGTGCTACTGTAGTAGGCAGTTTACTGACATGTTGATGTTGTCACGATCCCAGCATATTGCCCATTAACAAGTAGATTCATTTCACTTCCGTGATGTACATACCAAATGATTCTGTCAGCGGGTAATAGGGAGATATTGATATGAATGGATATGCAGTTAGACATTCCTTGTTTATTTACTAAAACCTTTGCTAGTCAGACAAATCTGAAATGTAAGATAGACACTGTTAAAAGCAAGGAAGCTAGACAATATATATTTTTGCAGATATCCTGTTACTAAAGCAGTGTGCTTACTACCTTGGTGAATAATAAATCAATCTGAGAATGCTGCACTGCAAAGGGACTCTACAATGTCAATCATATCAATTGGAATCTCCTGAGAATATAATTCCAAGTCACTGTGGAGAAAAATCCTTTTGAATTTGTATGGAAAACTTTATTTGATAATAAAAATAGCATTCACAGACTTCTTTTTGATAGCTACATATACATTGTGATCCATCTCAAGGAAAGAAGCTTTACTGGTTAAGTCCACATCTACTTGTACTTAGACTAATGTTATATATAGCTTCATGGGTTAAATAAAGCTATGAACAATGTAGTATTTATATATGCATAGTGTTTTATAAAAAAAGATTGGCCCATATACATGTAATGCTTTTATCAACACAGAGATAGCATTATGTCTGGAGCACATTGCAATAATGCTTAAAGAACACAGACTGCATACAAGTGCTTTATAATACAAAGGCAGGCTAACCATCGAGAGATATTCAAACCAACAAACAGATTCTGATTGACCAAATAAAGTCGTCCATTTTTAGAATGTCTTTACATACCTGATTCAGAGTACATTAACATATTTCCCATGAATCATCAGGCCCATTTCAGAAATATAAACACTATCACATTCCTCACTAAAGAGGTTTCCCATAAATGTCTCTTTTGTACAAGAAAAAGGCAACATTTTAGTCCTCAATGGGTTCCTATTGGTTACATATTGAAATTCTGTACAGGTGGTGGCCAACAAGTTAAAGTCTTTAAACGTTTGCTTTTTTTTGTTTGTATCTATTTTTTTACAGTACCATGGCAACAACAGTGATAAAACAATGCATTTGTTGTGGATTTTCCTATATCTTTTTAGTCGTTTTGTGAAACATAAAACAGAGAATACACACGGTCAAAGCAGCAGTCAGACTCCAGTGGTGTGACAGCATGGCTCAGCCTGGCAGATAGGCCCACTTCTGTACTGGAACGGTCCATCCGTTATCATCGCAACAACGTCCCTTACATGATTACATCATCACCTCATTTCCTTGGGCAGGGAGAGGAAGAGAGGAACTTGAGAAATACTCCCATATCACCTGCATAGGATCAATGGGCCAAGGATCAAGGGAAAATTCTCCTGAAACAGTGGGATCAAATAAGCAGCCTACATTTGTAGGATCAAGTCATTATAGGACTGTGGTTACTTTAAAACCACTTGACCTCTCGGTCAACCTCTCCATGCTGTGTATAACTGCGAAGTAGGTTTTATGTTACAGGCTCTTGTCAGGTAACGTGTTGCTTCTACTGTCCTCTGAACAGGAATACAAAACTTTGTTCAATTGTATTTCCACCACAGGCAGTCTACCCAGACACCTCTTACTGAGATATATATTTTTTTAGTTTTCCTCCTTGGCTCATCATTACTAGACACACTGAAAAACAGAAACCTCAAACAGCCTCAGATCCGGGTGGGTTTTTAGACTTGTCTGCTCTGTGAGAGAAATATCAACAATACCTGGTGTTTTTCTCAATAGATGGTCTGCTTTCCCCTCTCTGATTTTTTAGGGTTTGTGGGCTTGGTAAGGAAGCGGCATGCCATACCAATTTAGATCAAAAAATATATAATTCTACAGCAAATCCAGCAGGGGTAAAAATGATTATTATTTTCAGGTGATCGGGCATATTACTTGGTCCTTTTACCTCATGGTGTGTGCCAATTGAAAATAAATAGCAAATCAAATGCAAAAAGTATTATTTGAAATATATTACTTCATTCTAAAATGACCATTGGTTCTAAAATGTTTGTTTGCCTTCGTTCTGTATGATATTCACTAAGGTTTTCACTGCAGTCGTCCATAAAATGCCTGTACTGCCAACGTCTTGTGCTATAGTTTGCTTTATAAAGCAATTCTGGGGTGGAAAACAACATCTAAAAACATATTAAAACAAGCTCATCATGAAGTACCTGTTAGCACAGTAAGGAGCATGTTCGAAACCTCAGAGGGAACACATGTGGAGTCAGAGACGCCTATAAAAAAGCTAAATCACCATTTGTAATTTGATAGGCACATACACATAACTTCACTACAGTATTAACAACCTCAGTTATGCTCAAAATAACGAGAACAGAAACGTACAGTAAGAACTAAAACAAAGATTGTACTCCTGCTGTGGTATGAATCTCTGTCTGGGATCACAAGTAGTCAAATTAGTCAAGAAATCAGATAAATCACATGAGTCAATCTCCTCAGAGGTCTAAGTCCAGTGTATTTACTGTAGTCTCTACGATCAAGGGCTGAGAAGCCAGGCTCTGTCCACTCAGATGCTGAGGTCCTTGGGGCTCTCTTTGTAAAACCTTCTCTTAGGCTCTGGGAACTGGTTCGGGGCACGGCCTACTGCGTTGTTGTGGTGTTGTCCTGCCTTGTTGCTAAGTCCTGCATTGTTGTAGCCGGCGTTGTGGTGAGCGGAGGAGTTGTTCTTCAGTGTGCTGTAGTAATCCTTCAGTCTGGGAGCAGGCGCTGCAGCGTAGCTCAGCTCCTCCCTGCTGGAGCTGCTGTTTGGAGATGAGTCTCTCTCTGACCTGTAGCGTCTCTCTGGTGTTCCGTTTATCCCGTAGCTCTCATCCCTCGTCTCGGCCGACGAGTCCCTCAGGAGGTTGCCATTCTTCAGGCTGCCTCTGTCGGGCGTACGGCCCCTGGAGCGAGACAGGGAGGAGGCCCCATTGTTGGGGCGTTCTGGGGTGGTGGCCTTCATGTCAGTCGTGCGGTCCCTGGAGAGAGACAGGGAGGAGGCCCCGTTGTTGGGGCGTTCTGGGGTGGTGGCCTCCATGTAGGCTCTGCCTGGGGTCTGTGGTTCCCTCAGGAGCCTACGGTCATAGAGTGGTCGTTCAGGAGTGGCTGCATGACTGAGAAACCCTCCGTCATCATACTCCCTCTCAGGTGTGCAGTCCCGGTGTGCTCGCTCTGCCCTGCGGTCCATGGACTTGGCCCGCCGTCGGTCAGGGGAAGTGTTGCGTTTACGGGTGGGCGAGCGGTCGAGGGAGCCGCGGCGCGATCGACCATATCTCTGGTCCAGAGTACTGCTACTAGCGGAGCGCTCTCGTTCTTTCTCCGCCGCTGCAGCTGCAGCCTTCTTCCCAGAGCTGTCCTTGCGCAGAGTCTTTAAGAGTTTCGAGATGCCGCTCTCCGAGTCAGACTTCTTGAATTTGCGGCCAAGACTCTTCTTGTTGTTCCCACCGCTGGTGCTGCTGTCCGGGGAGTGTTGTCTGGAGTTGGTGTGGTTGTTGTTCCAGGTGTGATGGTGGTGGTGGTTAAAGTGCCGGCCCGAGTGCTCCATCCTGTCCCTGTCTCGGCCCTGTCCAGCATCCTCATGGCGTGATGGTTTGTGAAGGTCTGGTGGATAACTAGACTCCGATGAGGTGTGATATCGGCTGTTTGGTGGCAGGGTTCTCACTTGCGGAGAGTCTTGTGCCCCGGGTGTGGGAGAGTGCCCGTCATGGCTGGCGTCTGGGGGAGAACAAAGACAGGACATGAGAGACATTCTCAGACTGGGTGGAGTTTAAACTAGCTAAATAATATAACCCTGGAAGCTCAGACAATTCTCTCAAACTTAAGGTTCCATAGCCATTTTCATGTGGGTGCTTGTATCTATATTGAGTCAATACAGCCATGTTTATGGAAACCATGCACTTCCATAAACATGAACATGTTGGCAAAATGTGACAAAAATATCTACTTCTGGGAGAGAAAACAAATAATCTGTAAACAAATGGCTTATTTGATCCTCAACCTAAATGACTTAAAAGTAAACCATTGCTGAAGTATATTTTCTTTGAGAGCAATGGATTGGCACATGTAGGCAGCAGCAACACAACAGGTGCAAAACATTGCAAGTGAAGGGCTGGGTTATCAATGACAACAAGCACCTATGACATTATTAAAAGCAAAATGATGAACAAGTCGATTATCATCATTGGGAATGGGAACTGCAGAAAAACAAAGAGCCTGAAACAAAAAACTGGAGAGTGTTCTGTCCAATTAGGGATGTGGTGTTATGGTAGCAGCGGTGGCGAGCAGTTGCATGAATCCATCCAGAGGTGGGGGAGAGTAAGCAGTGCATTCTGGGTGTATGGGTCATAAAAGCACAGTACAGGTTGAGGAGTGAGTCAGGCCACACAGCACTAAACACATACCCAGGGAGGTGCAGGTAGGAGATGGGTAGGGGGAGATGTGTTAAGTGGGTGAGGAATGTTGGGGTGCAGGTGTAGGAGGGTAAAGGGTAAAGGGTTAGCAGGGTGGGTTGGAACAGACTTGGCTACAAACCGTGGTCTGATTTTGGCCCATTAAGTAGAAACAGGGCTCTCCCATCTTGTCATTTCTCATAGTACCAACAGCGAGATGAGGAGCCATCATCGCTGGAGGGAGGAGGAAGAGCCCAGAGTAAAGAAATGGAGGAAAGAGAGAGGAAATAAATCAAATAAAAACAAATAAATAAATAAAAAGAGAAATCAGAGGGAAGACCAGAGAAAGAAAAACGTAGTTGGTTCAGTTTTCAAGTTTTTATGGCTGGCAGAGAAAAGGAAAACCTAGAAAATTGACGGCTGGGTGGCATCCTTCACACAGTGACCTTTCTCGGCAGAACAGAGATAAAGATAAAGATTCCCAGATGAATGAGCCAGAACATACAGTATTAGGACGAAAACAAGACTTGATTTACACAGCATTTTACCAGATGCTCTTATCCATAGCGATTTACAGGAGCAATTAGAGTTCAGTGCCTTGCTCAAGGGCACATTAACAGATGTTTCACCCAGTTGGCTCAGGGATTTGAACCAGCAGCCTTTCTGTTACTGTCCCAACGGTCTTAACTGCTAGGCTACCTGCCGCCACAGCAGAATGAACATTACATAATCTGGCCAATAAATCACTGATGTAGGAGCAATAACATTAAATGTCATTCAGACACATCACTGGGACAGCAAATATTCAGAATGTTTTGTTGTTGATCAAAGGCTATAAGACATATCATGATATAATAAATTCTAAAGCATTGGACCAGGACACTGAAGACACACCAAAGACTCAGAGAAATCCTGCTTACAGCAACAAGACATTGCAGACTATGGTGTCTGTCTGGTGTTAGTTAGTCAGAGGCGGTAGTGTTAGTCACAGTATGGAGGGAACATGTATCACATCACATTGCTACGCACCATATTCAGGAACAGATCCATCGCCCCTCTTGAGGACCAGGCGTGCCCTCCGGCCACCATTCTTGATCAGCTCGATGGCGCGTGCGTGCTTCATGTTCTTTGTGCTCTCGCTGTTGATCTCCAGGATCTCATCTCCCACCTGTGTGTGCAGAGAGTGAAGAAGGGAGGCTGTTTAATGACACAACCAGACAATTGATGCCAGGAGATATTAACTGTCTATAACATAAATATGATTAAGTACAATAGAGTAGATGTTTTCTTTTTTCATGGACCATACCCTCATCTTGCCATTCCTGCCAGCTGCCCCGTCCTCAGCCAGCCTCAACACATAAAGGTCCATGTTGTACTCCCGTCCCCCTCTCAGGCTGAACCCAAAGCCTTTACTGTCCCGCTCCAGATCCACAGAGTAGAACTCTGCATCCTGAGAGAGAGAAAGAAAAAGGTATTAACAGAGGGGGAAGTGCGAATGCCCACAATGCGTGGGCCAACAGGGGTGTCATGAGGTGAGTCCTAACATCAGGACTAATCAAGCCGAGTCCAGCAAAAACTCACACAAAATCGATGGAGGTACAATACTCTGGAACCAATGAATAATAAATGCTGTCTCAGCCTGTGAGAGGGGCGCAGAGCCCAGAGCAAGATCACTGCAAGGGCTGGACACAGGGTTACTGCACTCATTAAAAGTTTGGCTTTTTATTGATTTGGCTGATAGCTTGATTAATTGATTGATTCGATTGCTTTGATGATTTGAAAGACATTCTTCATCTCAGGATGAAGCTGCAATGTGTGTTCTTGTAGAGAGATGATTTACTGTTCCTTGCTTTGGGGATTGATTTTAACAGACCAATAGACATGTTTGTCTTTACCTGTGAGGGCAGAGCTTGTGTTGGAGGAGGTGGAGGAGGAGCCTGTTTCAACTTTGAGTTATTCCTGGAAAATAAAATGATTCATAAGAACACAAAGATATGAAAGTACATCATATTCATATAGAGGTCATCTTTGATATAATGTATCATATTAATAAAGTATGTTCCAAAAAGCCTGTTTATGAATAATAAAAACTCACCGAGACTCTGTGGCAGTTTGGGGTGTGTGCGTGGTGGTGATGGTGGCAATCTTCTCAGCATTGGTCAACAGAGACGCGTTGGAGGACTCTGTGTAAACACAAATTGAGGATTATGGGTAAGGTCATGACCTCTAATCTGAAAGTAATACATGGATTCTGGTAAGATCTTAAAGAAAAACAAAATGAATCCGCCCACTGTTAGAGGCTCTAAAAGTGCTCTTTTGTTAAACAAACAATTTGTTTTGAGTTGCAACTGGGTCTCGGTCAGGACTGCTGTCTCTGACAACACATCTCCTCCGTACAGGAATTTTTCTCTCCAGAGAACAGTCTCCCCTCAAGGCTGCTCTGTTCAACCTGACGCTGACTGCCTATGATGTTGTCATATACCATTTTGCTCACCAGCTCGAACATCAAAAGAAAACAAGCCTCTCCGCTTCAATCGTTCTGTTTTTTTTAATTCCAAGGGGAAAGAAAAATACATTAAAAAGTACAAATAGGGTAACTGTCCTTCCTTTCTTGCAAATCTAATTGTGTTGCACCACAAGCCACAGCACGGCAGCCCACATTAGTCATCATAGACATTGGTTACTTATAGAGGGAATGGGGTTCTGCCTGAAGTTAGCGACAGCACCAGCCTGACTCATTCATCCTTCTCTCCCCCTCTCCCTCGCCACCCTGACAGCCCTGCCTGCCTTTCCCCACGGAGCACTCTGGGGGGACACAACCTGAACGATTCAAGAACAAATGTCGCCACACAAAATGACACCGTCTGGCTGAGGAAGGTCGTGGCTGAATGGCTTCTATTTCTGAGTGTTGTTCTGCCATTAAAATAAAATTGTAGACTAGAATTATACTGAACAAAAGCATAAAACACAACATGCAACAATTTCATATATTTTACTAAGGTACAGTTCACATTTTGCACAAGGAGAGTTTTAAAGATATATTGAAGTGTCACAAAACTGTTAGAATCAGAGGACTCAAAAAATACTGTTTTGAATAAGGCCTTTAAGAAATGTCCAACTCTCGAGCAGCCTGATTTTGTCCTAAATAAACGTCACAGAAATGAAGCACAGAGCAGGATTGATGAAGCTCATTTTATTTAATCTTTATTTAACAAGGCAAGTCAGTTAAGAACAACTTCTAATTTAGAATGACGAGCTACCCCGGCCAAACCCGGACGACGCTGGGCCAATTGTGTGCCGCCCTATGGGACTCCCAATCACAGCCAGTTGTGATACAGTCTGGAATCAAGCCAGGGTCTATAATGACGCCTCTAGCACCGAGATGCAGTGCCTTAGACCGCTGCGCCACTCGGGAACCCAGCAATGAAGGGTTACTTTGCTGGTAAAATCATTGACAACAAAAATGACCCTAAAAAGCTTTGGAAATAATTTAAGGATACACACAATCACAGCACCAGATCAGGTGTAGCTGATGTGTGCTTCTACAGGTTCAGGAGTAATGCTGGGAAAGGTACTATCTTGTATACTGAAGCCTCAGAGTCGAATGATTTGCCTTTGCCCATAAAAACGATGTTGTCTCTGTGCAGCTTTAAAAATAAAGTTAAAAAACCGATTTGTCTGCTGTGCCCATACGACTGTCCCCTACGATGTAACTGCAATGATGAGATAGATGTTCTTCTTTGTTTTATGTTTTATTATCTGGCTCTCAATACTGTGTTCAACCGTGTTCGATCTTGCCTAGCCATCTTGTTTCAAGAAGACCACAATGGAAATAATTCCCAGACTTTGTGTGTTATCCTCCATGATTTAACTCATGTATGGCTTTTTCAAGTTGTATGTTTTTTTTTTAAATGGTTGATTCATAAAAAAAATTATAAAAAAGGAAATCAGTCAATTGAAATAAATTAATTAGATTTACATGACTGGGAATACAGATATGCATCTATTAGACACAGATACCTTGAAAAAAAAGGTAGGGGTATGGATCAGAAAACCAGTCAGTATTTGGTGGGACCATCATTCGCCTCATGCAGCACGACACATCTCCTTCTCATAGAGTTGATCAGACTGTAGATTGTGGCCTGTGGAATGTTTTCCCACTCCTCTTCGATGGTTGTGCGAAGTTGCTTGATATTGGCGAGAACTGGAACAAGCTGTTGTACACACCAAACCAGAGCATCCCAAACGTGCTCAACGGGTGACATGTCTGGTGAGTATGCAGGCCATGGAAGAACTGGAACATGTTCAGCTTACAGGAATTGTGTACAAATTCTTGCGACATTGGGCCGTGCATTATCATACTGAAACATGAGGTGATGGCGGTGGTTGAATGGCATGACAATGGGCCTCAGGATCTCATCATGGTATCTCTGTGCATTCAACTTGCCATCATTAAAATGCAATTGTGTTCGTCGTCTGTAGCCTATGCCTTCCCATACCATAACCCCACTGCAACCATGGGGCAGTCTGTTCACAACGTTGACATCAGCAAACCGCTCGCCCACACGACGACAATAGATTCTCTAAAACGATGTTGGAGGTGGACATTCGTTAGAAAAATATAAATTAAATTCTCTGGCAACAGCTCGTGTACATTCCTGCAGTCAGCATGCCAATTGCATGCTCCCTCAAAACTTGAGATATCTGTAGCATTGTGTTGAGTGAAAAAATGTTGACCTTGCCACTTGCCAGTTGGTCCGCGCATGCTCTGAGTACATGGCCTGGTAGTCTGTCTGGCCCCGCGGCCTTGTGATTGTCGACCTGTTTAAAGGTCTTTCTCACATTGGCTACGGAGAGCGTGATCACACAGTCATCTGGAGCAGCTGGTGCTCTCATGCATGCTTCAGTGTTGCTTGCCTCGAAGCAAGCATAAATGGCATTTAGTTCATCTGGTAGGCTCGTGTTCCTGAGCAGCTCGCGGCTGGGTTTCCCTTTGTAGTCCGTAATAGTTTTCAAGCCCTGCCACATCCAACGAACATCAGAGCCGTTGTAGTAGGATTCAATCTTAATTCCTGTATTGACGCTTTGCCTGTTTGATGGTTTCGTCTGAGGACATATCGGGATTTCTTATAAGCTTCCAGATTAGTGTCTCGCTCCTTGTATGCGGCAGCTCTTGCCTTTAGCTCGGTGCGGATGTTGCCTGTGTAGATGTTGTCATTGTGATCTTAAAAAAAACTGCCACGCTTTGTTTAATGAGTGGTTTTGCATTCTCTCCTCCTTTGTGTTTGTGCTACTGATTCTCCTCCGCTCCCATCTTAATTAAGCTACATTTTACCAGTCTCTCTAGAACAAGGATGGGAAACTTTGATGGCAGTGGGGGCCACAAAAAAATGGAACTCATCATGAGGGGCCGCAGTGGCTCGTGGGTCTGCATACCCACATCCATATCCTCACATAGTCAGAGCCGGCCCTAGCCTTTTAGGGGCCAAATCTCTCAGATCAGCCAATGACAGGGCATTCTAGTGGCTGGCTTTATTGTCGTTCTGGGACAGGGAACAACACAACACATGCCTACTCATGGGGAAGGAGACAGCTTCCTGTCACAGACTGTTCCTGCCATAACCCGTAATACGTATGCATTTCCTACCACCTTGTTCCATTTAGACTAAGGAGATTAACACAGGATGCACTGATTACATACATTTCACTTTTTTCTTTGTTACAAAGTAGGAGCCAATACCAAATTGGCAGACAGCAGTTCATCAAAATGACATGAGTGTGTCTATCAGACGTTGTACTAAAATCAACACACACATACTGTATGTCAACTGACAAATTAATCTCTGAAATGGTTTCACTCTCAGGGATATTCACAATCTCTGGTTCGAAGTCAACCTTAGGTACAATGCAGCCGTTTTTATCTCAATATCAAATCATTTCTGGGTAACAATTAAATACCTTACAGTAATTGTTTTCAATTAAACGGTCAAAAATGAATAAAAATAGCTTTTTTAGCAAAGAGCAATTTCTCAAGCAAAAATGTTGCTAGGACTGTTCATGGAGAGGGAGAGGGGAAAACTGAAAACTAGCTGTTATTGGCAGAGCGGTTTGGAACTCTCTTTCTTATTTGTCTATTAACTCATTTACCGCTTGGTGATGTCACCAGGCAGACCAAAACTCCACCCCACCAAAACGCTTTTCAAACAGCTCTTACACTAAAAGGGCATCATTTTCACAATTTCAGTCTTATTCTAACCTCATAGTGTGAAAATATAAAACTTTTATATATAATAATATAAAACTGGGCCTTTAACCATAAGAGAGGAAAACTTAAAACTAACTACAGAAAAGTATCGAGTGACAACATCTTCCTTCTCATTCACAGTCTCCCATTTTGAGCACAGGGCAGGGAACATGGCCTCTCGCAGCCCAAGGTAGCTCCCCAGGTTGGTGCAAAGTGCTTCTGCCAGTGCAGAGCCGTGGTGCCCGCTGACTCCCACTAGGCCATGAATAACTCTCCTCCCTACTGAATTATAAAACAGCCCAGAGCAAAAACACAACGTCTTACCGTCACCCGGAATGATCCTCAGAGAGACGGTGTTCCCAGCCTCCTTGATCAGGTTGACAATGTCCGAGTGGGACTTGTTGGTGATGGAGCAGCCGTTGACAGACAGGATGCGGTCGCCCACCTTCAGTTTCCCACAGCGGTCCGCAGGGCTCCCCTCGATGATGCGCCCTATTTTGTGGGGCATGGCCACACATGCATTTCCAGCTTTGATGTTAATGTGTAGTAAGTGTGGGTGTGTGTGTGATTTGGTTATTGATTACATAATTCGATTAAGGGAAGAGAAAAAGAGGATGGGAAAAGAAAAGAGAAGGAAAAAAGAGAAAGGGAAGCAAAGGGTTAATTAATCATCCAAACCCCCATAGGCCATTCACCCAGAGAGCACCACCCAAGAACCAGCCAACCGTTGCACTGGAAACAATGGTTCAATCAAGGAGCATGCATGCGGAACACAGCTTACATCCCTATTGGTGGACAGACTTGTATTGGGTGGTCATTAAGGAATGAATGGTCTGGGAGAAGACACTTTCCCTTGTCTCTGTCGCTTTCTCTACTGTTGTCCTCTGCACCCCTGACGTGCTAATCGATGGGACTTAAATCACATGGAACTGGTCTGGGCCCTTCGTGGCCCCCGCTCAGGAGGCTGTCAATAGCCTTGACACGGCCTTACGATTGTCCTCCACTCCCCATCGGAGCCAGGGATTGATGTGGAGGATACAGCCTATGCCACAGCGGAGTGGTAAGTCACTAGAGATAATTGAGTTTCTGGTGCTCCGAATGGCTCAGAGAATGAGATGGATTCCTAAAGAGTGACACTGAGGAATCTCAGGATCCTCGCAGACGTCAAGAGAGTAACACGCACTACAGTGTATCAGAGAGGCTACAGACAGAGAGATGCTAGCATTGCATGGGGCTGTACAAGGAGAGTGACAGTGTTCAATACAGCACATCTTGTTTACAGAGCAGCTCTGAACAGACCCTAAGGAGCCCTCTTCCCCCCCCCTCTCCCTCCATCCCTCCTCCTCTCTACCTCTCTCTCTATTCCCGCCTCTCTCCATTCCTCCCCCTCTTTCTCACCCCCTCCCGCTCTCTATCCCTCCCACATCCATATTTATCACATCACCTTGTGCTACCAGCTCCCCTCCCTACGCCTTGATTAAAAACTGCACTTGTATCCTGCCACTCTATCCAAATAATGAGATATGGGACATTACGGGGTGTGACAAATACCCAGGATTTAATACCCAATCTGCTGAGCACAACACCAGCACACATCAGTTCATTATGGGAAGACGGGCTGGGCTGGAGGGAGAAAAGGGGTTTGCATAGTATGATGTACGGGAGAGGGATAAAGCCAGCGGAAAGCTCTTTGTGCATTACAATACCCTAAAACATCTATGGCCCTTTCAGGCTAAAGAAGAATCCATAGATAGTGCATGTCCATCCGTTTGTGATCATGTCTCTCTGTTGGACCTCTACTAGTAGAAGGGGAGATTGGACAGAGGAACAACCCTTATCATTCATTCATCCCATCCCCACAGGAGTGATGGGGCTAAAGCAGTAGGCACAGAGGGAGAAAAACTCTCAAATGATACCCACATAGGGCTCAGGTCTGGTCAGAAGTACTGCAATACATGGAGAATATAGAGTATAATTTGAGACACCGACAGAGACAGTTGAGACAGAGACAGGTATTGTCACTCTCAGTCTGAGGACCCAGCTGCAGACGATGCAAAAGAGCACATTCAGGTCAGCCACAAAAAAAGATATAAGTCTCAATGGGATTTCTCCTGCTATAAATGATACATAAAAATCGAATCAAAAAACGAATCAAACTTTATTTGTCACATGCGCCGAATTCAACAGGTGTAGGTAGACCTTACCGTGAAATGCTTACTTACAAGCCCTTAAAATGCAGTTCAAGAAATAGTTAAGAAAATATTTACCAAATAAACTAAAGTTTAAAAAAAATAAAAAGTAACACAATACAATAACGAGGCAATATACAGGGGTAACGGTACCGAGTCAATGTGTGGGAGTAGCTTTGCTTTCTATTTTATGGGGCTTCAACTACAGCCCACAGGATCAATGGAATCGGGCCCTTTGCGTGGCACAGTAGGTAACAAAAGCTGTATTTGATAGTAGCCTGGCCCTATAGCATGTTTCACACCATGCAACATCTTCCTGGTCATCAGGCAAGCTGTGTAAGGAGACCTTGGAGCGACATTGGTGCTGCAAACTCATCAGAGGGAGCTTGATACCACATTTGTTCAGAGGAGGACATTTAAAATCCCTCGTTGACGGCTGAGTGACCTTAATGGGGCCAATTTCACTATTTTGCCTTCATAGATAAACGGTATGGACAGCTATAGATTGTGCTCGGTGGAACTTCAATTACATGCTGAGTGAATCAGCCAGGGTCGGCTACAAGTCTGCCTTTTGAATCTGTGATGATGGTGTTTTTGATAAAGCATCAACCAGGCGGTGAATGTGCCTGGACACATAAAGAGATTTCTGTTTCCCTAAGCTCATGATTGTTGGGTTTGTGACCTCGGGGCTGTGTCAGTAAGTCCACTCCCATCAGAAATGGATGCCCTGCTATTAATAAAGCAGGTGGGAACTCAATGAGGAGTGACTGTCAAAATATTGTAATTCCACCCCCAAGAAATGATCAATCATGTCACTGAGTGGCAAGCGGACTGGCAGGCGGTGCTGATGCACTGTTAGGGTTGTGTGTTTACTGGAGTGCTTGCTTGGCAGAATCATGCTTTTTCACAATTTCCTTGTCTCACTTTGAACACTTTGAGGGGGACTTTTTAAGGAAATAGGTTGTCTGAATAACATCAGGATGAGTGTTCTGCTATTCGTTTTTAGGCTGAGCGTCGACCCAATCACTTGAGAACTGTTCTTGAGCATAAGTTAACCTTTAAAGGGTTGCTTGTCAAAAAATATTGTCAATACTGTGTATGTACTGGTAACTTTCCTTCCAGTTCTCTGCTGCCTGCAACTGGAACGAATTGCAAAAATCTCTGAAGTTGGAGACTTTTATCTCCCTCACCAACTTTAAACATCTGCTATCTGAGCAGCTAACCGATCGCTGCAGCTGTACATAGTCCATCGGTATATAGCCCACCCAATTGACCTACCTCATCCCCATACTGTTTTTATTTATTTACTTTTCTGCTCTTTTGCACGCCAGTATCTCTACCTGCACATGATCATCTGACCATTTATCACTCCAGTGTTAATCTGATCAATTGTAATGATTCACTCCTATGGCCTATTTATTCCCTACCTCCTCATGCCTATAGCACACAATGTATATAGATTATTTTTTTTTTCTACTATGTTATTGACTTGTGTATTGTTTACTCCATGTGTAACTCTGTGTTGTTGTCTGTTCACACTGCTATGCTTTATCTTGGCCAGGTCGCAGTTGCAAATGAGAACTTGTTCTCAACTAGCCTACCTAGTTAAATAAAGGTTAAATAAAATAAATAAAATAAATAAACTGCCAAAATAAAGGAAGCACCAACATGAAGTGTCTTAATAGGGCGTTGGGCCATCACGAGCCAGAACAGCTTCAATGTGCCTTGGCATAGATTCTAGTGTCTGGAACTGTACTGGAGGGATGCAACATTATTCTTCCACAAGAAATTCCATAATTTGGTCTTTTGCTGATGATGATGAAAAATGTTGTCTCAGGCGCGCTCCAGAATCTCAGCATGGCATATGGTTTACATCATTTTCATGCTCATTAAACCATTCAGTGGTTTAGATCTTTCAGATCGTTATTTTGCTGGTCGGAACAGTGGAAGGAAATTGCTATTTAGTTGCTTCTGTTCAGAACTAAATAATTTAGGTTCCAACCCCTGATAGTATCCCTCATGTACTTGTGTTTATATTATTTTGGCAGTTACCTGCGGGTCCAGATCCAGAATTCTACATAATGTCACGGGTCTGGGTCGGATATGATTGGCACGGGTCTTGGGTATGTGTAATTTTAACTGATCCACACGTGACTGCTGCAGTAGAGATAGAGAGACATGTTATAATTTATGCTGCTGCTCTTTGCTTTTCATGAGAGGGGTAGCTTGTTGTTGGCCAAGTCATCAAAGTGACAGTAGGCTACAGTCATAGAGCCGCCGTGTGGGGAAAAAGTTAGGAGATATGTAATTAATGGAAGATGGAATTAAAATGATGGAATTAAAAGTTAAAGGAGAAGGATAGGCTACAATGACCAAGAGCCAACAGGTAGGCTGCTACTGTATATTCTGAATGGAGTTGTTATTTGTAATTGTGTAGGGCGAGAAGGTGCATGCACTGCAGCCTCAACTAGCCTAGCTTGCTAACGTTAGCTAGCTTAACTAGCTTCTCCCGGTTTGATGCAGTCAAGACAGGCACTAGTAATCATATTGGATGATGAATAACCTAGCTATGGCAGCTATTAGTCTACTATAGCGTGAGTCAGCCTGGTTGGTTGCGGTCTCTTGTCTCTCCCTCCCTCCTCCCTGTTACTGTGTCACTCGGTCAAACTCCCAGTAGCCTACATACTCACACAGCCCCTGCTAGAGCATCACCACTCTCTACCGCCCTTATGCTTTATCATCTCCGGTTAATTAAGTATCTTAACCTTTTTGGGATAGGGGGCAGCATTTTAACTTTTGGATGAATAGCGTGCCCAGAGTGAACTGCCTCCTACTCTGTCCCAGATGCTAATATTAGTATTAGGATTAGTATTATTAGTATTATTAGTAGTATTGGATAGGAAACACTCTGAATTTTTAAAAACTGTTTGAATTATGTCTGTGAGTATAACAGAACTCATATGGCAGGCGAAAACCTAAGAAAAATCCAACCAGGAAGTGGGAAATCTGAGGTTTGTAGTTTTTCAACTCAGCCCCCATTGAGGATACAGGGTGATATTAGTTGTGTTTCACTTCCCAAGGCTTCCACTAGATGTCAACAGTATTTAGAACCTGTTTTGAGGATTCTACTCTAAAGGAGGGGTTCATAAGGGCTCTTTAAGTGAGTGGTCTGGCAGAGTGCCACAGCCTCGGTCTGGCGCGCTCATGTGAAAGGTAGCTACGTTCCACTTAATTTGTACAGACAAAGGAATTGTCCGGTTGGAACATTAATTAAGTTTTATGTTAAAAACATCCTAAAGATTGATACCATACTTAGGTTGGCATGTTTCTACGAGCTGTAACGGAACTTTTTTAACTTTTCGTCCGACGTTCAGCGCAACCTGAACGCACTTTTGGATTTGTTTACCAAACGCCCTAACAAAAGAAGATATTTGGACATAACTGATGGACATTATCAAACAAATCAAAACATTTATGGTGGAACTGGGATTCCTGGGAGTGCATTCTGATGAAGATCATCAAAGGTAAGTGAATATTTAAAATGCTATTTCTGAGTAATGTTGACTACCCAATATGGCGGTATCTTTTTGGCTGCTTTGATGTCCAAAGGCTGCACTCAGATTATTGCATGGTTTGCTTTCTCCGTAAAGTTTAAAAAAAATCTGACACAGCGGTTGCATTAAGGAGAAGTTTATCTAACGTTCCATGTATAATAGTCATATTATATTTATTTACAGAGTATTTCTGTAAATTGATGTGGTTCTCTGCAATATCACCACATGTTTTAGAACTACTGAACGTAACGCGCCAATGTAAACTCAGATTTGTTTATATAAATATATATAATATATAATATATAAATATGAACTTTATCAAACAAAACATACATGTATTGTGTAACATGAAGTCCCATCTGATGAAGATCATCAAAGGTTAGTGATTCATTTTATCTCTATTTCTGCTTTTTGTGACTCCTCTCTTTGGCTGGAAAAAATGGCTGTGTTTTTCTGTGGCTTGGTGGTGACCTAACATAATCGTTTGTGGTGCTTTAGCTGTAAATCCTTTTTGAAATCAGACACTGTGGCTGGATTAACGAGAATGTTATCTTTAAAATGGTGTAAAATACTTGTATGTTTGAGGAATTTTAATTATGAGATTTTTGTTGTTTTGAAATTGGCGCCCTGCACTTTCACTGGCTGTTGAGGAGGGGTTCCGCTAACGGAGTGGAACCCCTTTGCTGCTTCCCTAACTCGGATTGGACCGGGTTGTCCTCGGGTCTGTTCGGAACCACAGTAAAGTCAATCAGCAGAATCAGGCTTTGCCAAGATTACATTGCCAGATTTAACCATATTATCAGTTCAACCCAGCTCAACCGAGAGCAAATGATAACTGATTCTCAGTCATCAAAAAATTGCAACTAAACCCAGCATAGTAGCAAAGTCTAGATCACCATAACCCAGCCCACTTTAGCATTGCCCATCCCACTCAGCTCACCATAACCCAGCCCACCGTAGCATTGCCCATCCCACTCAGCTCACCATAACCCAGCCATCCCACTCAGCTCACCATAACCCAGCCCACTTTAGTATTGGCCATCCCACTCAGCTCACCATAACCCAGCCCACTTTAGCATTGCCCATCCCACTCAGCTCACCATAACCCAGCCCACCGTAGCATTGCCCATCCCACTCAGCTCACCATAACCCAGCCCACCGTAGTATTGCCCATCCCAGTCAGCTCACCATAACCCAGCCCACTTTAGCATTGCCCATCCCACTCAGCTCACCATAACCCAGCCCACCGTAGTATTGCCCATCCCACTCAGCTCACCATAACCCAGCCCACTTTAGCATTGCCCATCCCACTCAGCTCACCATAACCCAGCCCACCGTAGTATTGCCCATCCAACTCAGCTCACCATAACCCAGCCCACTTTAGCATTGCCCATCCCACTCAGCTCACCATAACCCAGCCCACCGTAGCATTGCCCATCCCACTCAGCTCACCATAACCCAGCCCACCGTAGCATTTCCCATCCCACTCAGCTCACCATAACCCAGCCCACTTTAGCATTGCCCATCCCACTCACCCAAAGTAGTCCCGGCATCAGGCCTGGAGACCGACGACACAATGACGAATCCGAAGCCCTCGTTCTCTCCGCGTTGGATCTCCATGTCATATGGTTGCAGGGCTGCGGGTACCACAGCACTGCCGGAGCCCCCTCCTCCCCCACTGCCAATCCCACTGGTGGAGCCACTGCCGGAGCTGACTGTGTTGAGGGAGTTCTGGCTGCCCTGGGGGGTTCGCTTGCCCTCGGTCAGGGAGGGGGCCTGGGTGCTGCTGTGGTGCGACGAGGCCGGGGATGGGGGCACATCACCCTCCCCTTTACCCACTGAAGAAGAGATGGGGGGAATGAAGAGGTGGGCAGGCAATATAAAAACCTGTTCAGCAAATATCCCCCCCTTATGTTTGGCACGGGCTAGTGATGGTTCACTGAGCCAATAAGCAATAGGTTTTAACTAGCGTGGGTAGTGTAGGTGGCCGCTTTTGTGGAGTGTGTGGTGAGTGTGTGTGGGTGAGTGTGTATGGTGAGTGTGTGTGGTGAGTGTTTGCCTGTGTATGCATATGCCTCTGTGACCTGTCCTCACCTCCGTATCCTGAGCTTTTGCGTCGGACAGTGAGGTTGACGTGGCCCTGCTTGGCGGCCTGCTGCATCAGCTGCACCACCAGCTGGTGAGACTTGCCCACCACCGCCGTGCCGTCCACACAGATGAGCTCGTCCCCCGAACGCAGACGCCCGTCCTCATCTGCTGCTCCATACTTCACTATGTGCCCAATATAGATCTACAAAATACCATACAGATACATTAGCTCTGTACTTCATTATGGGAATACTCTAGATCTACAAAACATGATACATATAAATCAGCCTTGTACTTCACTTGTAGTTCAAGTTCAATGCAGCTAAATTAAACCATTTGATGTTCCATTCCGTCCCGAAGCACAGAATCGTCTGGAATGCCATTGGATGCCGTAGCGTTAAAATGTACCTGAACTGGAACTAAGGGGCTTAGCCCGAAACATGAAAAACAGCCCCGGACCATTATTTCGCCTCCACCAAACTTTACAGTTGGCACTATGCATTGGGGTACTGGCACTGGCTTATTGGTGCTCTTTCATGCCATCCCTAGGAGGGGTGCATCACTTGAGTGGTTTGAGTCACTGTCGTGATCTTCCTGTCTGGTTTGGCGCCCCCCTGGTTGTGCCGTGGCGGAGATCTTTGTGGGCTATACTCGGCCTTGTCTCAGGATGGTAAGTTGGTGGTTGAAGATATTCCTCTCGTGGTGTGGGGGCTGTGCTTTGGCAAAGTGGGTGGGGTTATATCCTTCCTGTTTGGCCCTGTCCGGGGGTATCATCGGATGGGGCCACAGTGTCTCCTGACCCCTCCTGTCTCAGCCTCCCGTATTTATGCTGCAGTAGGTTGTGTCGGGGGGCTAGGGTCAGTTTGTTATACCCGGAGTACTTCTCCTGTCTTATCCGGTGTCCTGTGGGAATTTAAGTATGCTCTCTCTAATTCTCTCTTTCTTTCTTTCTCTCTCTCGGAGGACCTGAGCCCTAGGACCATGCCTCAGGACTACCTGGCATGATGACTTCTTGCTGTCCCCAGTCCACCTGGCCGTGCTGCTGCTCCAGTTTCAACTATTCTGCCTGCGGCTATGGAACCCTGACCTGTTCACCGGACATGCTACCTGTCCCAGACCTGCTGTTTTCAACTCTCTAGAGACAGAAGGAGCGGTGGAGATACTCTTAATGAACGGCTATGAAGAGCCAACTGACATTTACTCCTGAGGTGCTGACTTGATGCGCCCTCGACAACTACTGTGATTATTATTATTTGACCATGCTGGTCATTTATGAACATTTGAACATCTTGGCCATGTTCTGTTATAATCTCCACCCGGCACAGCCAGAAGAGGACTGGCCACCCCTCATAGCCTGGTTCCTCTCTAGGTTTCTTCCTAGGTTTGGGCCTTTCTAGGGAGTTTTTCCTAGCCACCGTGCTTCTACACCTGCATTGCTTGCTGTTTGGGGTTTTAGGCTGGGTTTCTGTACAACACTTTGAGATATCAGCTGATGTAAGAAGGGCTTTATAAATACATTTGATTTAATTTGGGTAGATAGCGTTCTCCTGGCATCCTCCAAACCCAGATTGGTCCGTCCAACTGCCAGATGGTGATGCGTGATTCATCACTACAGAGTTTCCACTGCTCAAGAGTCTAATGGCGGCTAGCTTTACACCACTCCAGTTGACGCTTGGCATTGTGCATGGTGATCTTAGGCTTGTGTGCGGCTGCTCGGCCATGGAAACCCCTTTTATGAAGCTCAACAAACAGTTATTGTGCTGAAGTTGCTTCCAGAGGTAGTTAGGAACTCGGTACGCGCTTCAGCACTTGGCGGTCCCATTCTGTGAGCTGTGTGCGCTACCACTTCGCTGCTGAGCCGTTGTTGCTACTAGATATTTCCACTTCACAATAACAGCACTTACAGTTGACTGGGGCAGCTCTAGCAGGGCAGAAATTTGACAAACTGACTTGTTGGAAAGGTGGCATCCTAGGATGGTCCCAAGTTAAAAGTTACTAAGCTCCTCAGTAAGGCCATTCCACTGCCAATGTTTGTCTATGGAGATTACATGGGTGTGTGCTTGATTTAATATACCTGTCAGCATATATACAGTATATAATATATATACAGTATATAGTATATATAACTCCCTTTCTCTACTTTCTCTCTGTTCATGTCTCTGAAAGAAAAGTATGCCACATAACCAACACATTCTGTCTAAATCTGCCTGAATTAATCTCCTAAGGACAGCACACAGGCCTACCTCATGTAACAGACAGCACCAGTCATATCTCTCAGAGACACAGAAACAGACAGTGGAATCTACATTTATACTGCTTCAAATTAGAGGGAGAGAGTGGGGGAGAACAACTGATGCAGACAGAAGAGAGAAGGAAGACTATGAGGCTGTTGGTTCGGTCGAGCATCACAGTGTGACCCAACACAGAATGAGTGTTGTATGTGTGTGTGTTGTGTATGTGTGTGTGTGTGTGTGTGTGTGTGTGTGTGTGTGTGTGTGTGTGTGTGTGTGTGTGTGTGTGTGTGTGTGTGTGTGTGTGTGTGTGTGTGTGTGTGTGTGTGTGTTTGAAGCTTAACAAAGAAAACCCAAAAGGCAGGGACTCTGACAGGAAACATAGTGATGAGGCTGTAATAGAATATTGAGGGTTCAGTACATCAGCTGCCCTTTTAACACGCAGTATCACGCAGTAGTGCTGTTTAATTCAGAACTTTAGTGTTTATTTATGATGTAACACGTGATGTAATAACCAGAAATGGGGAATACAGTTTTATGCTTCCAGTCTTGCTTTGGAATGCTTAATTGTCAGTCATGTATACAGTGGCTTTCTTTCCACATTTTGTTACGTTACAGCCGAAATTCTCATCAATCTACACACAATACCCCATAATGACGAAACGAAAAGAGGGTTTTTAGACATTTTTGCACATTTAATAAAAACAAAAAACAGAAATACCTTATTTACATAAGTATTCAGACCCTTTGCTATGAGACTCGTAATTGAGCTCAGGAACATCCTGTTTCCATTGATCATTGTTGAGATGTTGCTACAACTTGATTGGATTCCACCCGTGGTAAATTCAATTGATTTGACATGATTTGGAAAGGCACACACTTGTCTATATACAGTGGGGCAAAAAAGTATTTAGTCAGCCACCAACTATGCAAGTTCTCCCACTTAAAAATATGAGAGGCCTGTAATGTTCATCATAGGTACACTTCAACTATGACAAAATGAGAAAGAAAAAAATCCAGAAAATCACATTTATTTGCAAATGATGGTGGAAAATAAGTATTTGGTCACCTACAAACAAGCAAGATTTTCCTTTATTGGTGTGTGGCCTCCACGTGCCTGTATGACCTCCCTACAATGCCTGGGCATGCTCCTGATGAGGTGGCGGATGGTCTCCTGAGGGATCTCCTCCCAGACCTGGACTAAAGCATTCGCCAAATCCTGGACAGTCTGTGGTGCAACTTGGTGTTGGTGGATGGAGCGAGACATGATGTCCCAGATGTGCTCAATTGGATTCAGGTCTGGGGAACGGGCGGGCCAGTCCATAGCATCAATGCCTTCCTCTTGCAGGAACTGCTGACACACTCTAGCATTGTCTTGCATTAGGAGGAACCCAGAGCCAACCGCACCAGCATATGGTCTCACAAGGGGTCTGAGGATCTCATTTCGGTACCTATTGGCAGTCAGGCTACATCTGGCGAGCACATGGAGGGCTGTGTGGACCCCCAAAGAAATGCCACCCCACACCATGACTGACCCACCACCAAACCGGTCATGCTGGAGGATGTTGCAGGCAGCAGAACGTTCTCCACGGCATCTCCAGACTCTGTCACGTCTGTCACATGTGCTCAGTGTGAACCTGCTTTCATCTGTGAAGAGCACAAGGGCGCCAGTGGCGAATTTGACAATCTTGGTGTTCTCTGGCAATTGCCAAACATCCTGCACGGTGTTGGGCTGTAAGCAAAACCCCCACCTGTGTACATCGGGCCCTCATACCACCCTCATGGAGTCTGTTTCTGACCATTTGAGCAGACACATGCACATTTTTGGCCTGCTGGAGGTCATTTTGCAGGGCTCTGGCAGTGCACCTCCTGCTCCTCCTTGCACAAAGGCGGAGGTAGCGGTCCTGCTGCTGGGTTGTTGCCTTCCTACGGCCTCCTCCATGTCTCCTGATGTACTGGCCTGTCTCCTGGTAGCGCATCCATACTCTGGACACTCTGGACACTCTTGCCACAGCTCGCATTGATGTGCCATCCTGGATGAGCTGCACTACCTGAGCCACTTGTGTGGGTTGTAGACTCCCTGTCATGCTACCACTTGAGTGAAAGCACCGCCAGCATTCAAAAGTGACCAAAACATCAGCCAGGAAGCATAGGAACTGAGAAGTGGTCTGTGGTCACCACCTGCAGAACCATTCCTCTATTGGGGGTGTCTTGCTAATTGCCGATAATTTCCACCTGTTGTCTATTCCATTTCAACAACAGCATGTGAAATGTATTGTCAATCAGTGTTGCTTTCAAATTGGACAGTTTGATTTCATGACTTGGAGTTAAATTGTGCTGTTTAAGTGTTCCCTTTATTTTTTTGAGCAGTGTATATATTCTTTACCTTTATTTAACTGGGCAAATCAGTTAAGAACAAATTCTTATTTTCAATGACGGCCTAGGAACAGTGGGTTAACTGCCTGTTCAGGGGCAGAACGACAGATTTGTACCTTGTCAGCTCTGGGATTTGAACTTGCAACCTGGCTGCTAGTCCAACGCTCTAACCACTAGGCTACCCTGCCGCCCCAAGGTCTTACAGTTGACAGTGCATGTCAGAGCAAAAACCAAGTCATGAGGTGGAAGGAATTGTCTGTAGAGCTCCGAGACAGGATTGCGTCGAGGCACAGATCTGGGGAAGGGTAGCAAAACATTTCTGCAGCATTGAAGGTCCCCAAGAACATAGTGGCCTCTTAAATGGAAGAAGTTTGGAACCACCAAGACTCTTCTTTGAGCTGGCCGCCCAGCCGAACTGAGCAATCAGGAGAGAAGGGCATTGGTCAGGGAGGTGACCAAGAACCAATGGTCACTCTGACAGAACTCTAGAGTTCCTCTGTGGAGATGGGAAAACCTTCAAGAAGGACAACCATCTCTGCAGCACTCCACCAAACAAGCCTTCATGGTAGAGTGACCAGACAGAAGCTATGACAGCCCGCTTGGAGTTTGCCAAAAGGCACTCAAAGACTCTAAGACCATGAGAAACAAGATGCTCTGGTCTGATGAAACCAAGATTGAACTATTTGGCCTGAATAACAAGCGTCATGTCTGGAGGAAACCTGGCACCATCCCTACGGTAAAGCATGGTGATGGCATCATCATGCCATGGGGATGTTTTTCAGCGGCAAGGAGACTAGTCATGATTGAGGGAAAGATGAACGGAGCAACATATAGAGAGATCCTTAATGAAAACATGCTCCAGAGCTCTCAGGACCTC